>NW_027466227.1:237500-397500 GCF_046127955.1 Nelusetta ayraudi
TTCAGCTTCAAGTCGTGGACAGAAAATGATGCTCACACTGTCACACTGATGTTTTCTTCTCCAACCTTCTCTCAGCTCCAGAGGTTGGTGGTCTGCAGGAGCTTCTACAGCAGCAGAAGATCAGTCTGGAGAGGAGATGTGAACGTGTGACTGAAGGTGAAGAAGCAGGAAGTCAAACTCTCCTCAACAGCATCTACACTGAGCTCTACATCACTGAGGGACTGAGTGAGGAGGTCAACAGAGAGCATGAGGTCAAACAGCTGGAGACCAAGAAGACCAAGGAGATCCTCCACGACCGTCCAATCAGGTGCAGCCAGATCTTTGAAGCCTCACCTGAGCAGCAGGGACTCAGGGAGTCAGAGTGGTGCTGACCAGGTCTCTGGGCTGGACTGGGAAGCCTTGGGGTCCCACTGGAGGAGCTGGAGGAGGTGACTGGGTCCAGGGAAGTCTGGGGGTCTCTGCTGAGGCTGCTGCCCCCGAGACCTGACTCCGGATACGGCAGTAGAAGATGGATGGATGGATGGATGGATGGATGCCAGGTGATAGAACATTTCATAAAAACAGACTCTGCATTATAACTTCTATTACACTCTAAAAAACTCACTCCAATATAACTGCACTCGTCCTTCTCTCACATTACATTGGATCACAATGACGAAACAACACAACAAGGACAATGATCCAACTGTACTGCCACGTCCAGACTCAGTGTAGGTCTGTAGGCCTCTTGGACCTTCATGTGAACCACTGCGTGTTGACTGGAGGTGAAACATGACTGACTGCTGTCCTCCTACCTGGACAATGCAATCTCACTTTCATTCTGCTGCAGATGGCCATTTTCATTTTACACCGTCCAAATTTACAGCTCAGGGCGCTGGGACGAATTCCAAATTGTGTGCAGATACAGGCCTACACTTCAAATAATTATGAGAAAAATCCAACGTAAAGAGAGCACTTCCATTAGGAAATAGTCAACATGAAATTTCGTCTTCTACTGACACCAGCTGGTCAAATTGAATAGTTGCAAATATTGTGAACAAGTTGTCATCTAATTCTAATCCTAAACAATATGGCCATTCCAAGTGAAGTATTAAGACAATTAATCAGGTTTGTACTGCTTGATTGAACACATTCATCCCGTTCCAGTGCACTAAAACCCACTTCCCTTCAGGACCGTGTCAGCGAAGCCAAAACTTCCTTGAGTGACGCTGTTTCCCAGCATGCAATGCGAGCTAGCGATTCACAATACTATTTCATCACAAACATGAATGTAAAAAATAAAAAGGGACGAAAAATGAAACTTCAGGAACACCAACCATTGCAATAACAAGCAGAACTGGGCCGAAGTTTTATATTATGTACACCAAAATACAGCCTTCTGGTGGACAAGCTATTTAATCCGTGTCTTCCTATGGCACTTCAGTGGGTGGGAGCTCATCGTAGAGGTCACGTGCTGGGTGGGTCACCCCACCAACCACCTCGGGGAAGGTCTAAGACAAGAGCCAATGGTTACCCTTGCAGGGTATCACCTGATACGGGTGAGCGAGTGAACAGAAAATATGGGTCAACGTGTGCAGTCTTAACAGGAGAAGCTTGTTGGCGGAAATTATGCACTACAAGTGGATGTGACGCTAATGAGTGCGATGGATGAGGTGGAGCAATGCTCCAGAACCCGATTCAGACTACTCTCCCTCCACTTTTTTTGTTTTGTATGAGCGTTTAAAAAAAACAACATAATGATAATCGAATAAGCTTTAGTTTATTAATCAGAATTAAAACAAGTAGGTTTTGCCCTTACAAGGTTGTAGATTTGTTATAGATGAGTTCCTTTGTTGTAGTTTGGCGCTTGAAAAACTATATATGGGATGTACCATGACCTGAGGGATTTCCTCATCCCATCCCAGCTTGGTTCTGATGCTGAATGTGAATGTATCTTGCTGTACATCCCACTGAGCTCCAAGGGCCCTCTCCATAGGGAGCTGGTCTCTGTCAAGGTTAAGTGTTTTTACCTCTTTAGCTCTCTGCTCTTCAGGAATGGCGGCCAGCACCGAGCGATGATTGCTCACCCACTTATTGAGCTTAAATCCACCTCTACCGCACAGGTCTGTTAGCTGCTGGTACAGATGTATTGCTTGTTCCACCGTGCTGACGGCCTTTAGACAATCATCCATGTAGAAATTTTGACAAACAGTGTTTATAACCTCGGCTGGGAAGTCATGCTGATTGTCGTCGAATGAAGCACAGCTTGCGGATGACACTGCCCCAAAGATGTGGACCAGCATCCTGTGCTCTTGTAGGTCCTTTGTAATGTCCCCATCTGGCCACCAGAGGAAGCGTAAGAAGTTTACATCCTAGTTGGAAACTCTTACTTGATGAAACGTTCCCTCAATGTCAGTCATGAATGCTACAGGGCCTTGGCGAAAACGAAGCAGCAAACCTAGCAGTGTACTAGTCAAATTGGGACCCTGCAGGATCTCTTTATTTGATGATGTTCACTCACTTTCAATCTCACAGCCACTAAAAAACCTGATTGTGATTGAGAGGTCCTCAGCAGCCAATCACTGTTGGGAGTCCAGCCTTCAAACACTCCTCCTGAATCCACAGTCACATCTGTGAGCATCTGGAACTTTGGCCCTGATCCTCCACACCACACAACTTGGGATGACAGCGCCACCTACCTGGATCCTTTCAGCAGCCAGTCCATGCTCTGACCCGTTTCCACTGTGGCCTGTTGTGTCATCTGGACCGGAGTCTGGATCATCAGTGTCCAGGTTCATGGAATCTGTCAGAGTGCCGCCGTCCTGTCATGTAATGATAGAGAATCACTCTATTTATACTAATGTGCAGAACCACTAGAGTGTCATTTCTTCACTGCTGTCAGCAACAAGCATTTGGTGTCACACTGGTGTACAACACTTATGGGTTAATTAATAAGAAATGACATATTTATGAATCACCCGCAATGCCCAGATTGTTGCTGCTTATCTGCTGATATGAGCCGTCGACTGTTGCAATATAGAACCACGGGGAGGAAATTACAATTAGTGTAGAGTGTATTATAATTTAAAAGTTTACTAACGGTAATTCTTTAAAGAATTTAGCAGGGATGGAACAGGCTAACGCGACGACGTCACCTGTAACACGGCAGGAGCTCAACCTGCTGTCACGGCGAAAACTCCGTGTTACGTCCCGTCGAGGGGAACCGAGACGCAACGTGTGGGACACCTTCCCCCACTCCCAAGCCTCATTAAGTTTTCACTGCAGTTGGCAGTTTCAACAAAAAACATTTTATTAATCAGTAAATGAAATAAACAAAACAACTTAACCGGTGGGCAGCAAAGGCTTCAGGGTGGGCCCAGGCCAAAATAATAAACCAAACTCCAACTAGCTCGCCTTAAGAACTAACTAAAGAAAGAAAGAGAACCCAAATACAGAAAGGCTAACCTCCCTACATACTTATTAAACAGGAGAAAAGAGGGGACAAAGAAAATGGCAGCCCACCCCTACGGCAGCGTGCTCTAACACCATTTCAGAAGTGACTAACTGCAGAGTTGGGAGCGGAGGAGGGATGACCGTCAGGCTGGCTCGACTGCTCCTCCTTCTCAGCCGTGGCGCGTCCAATCAGCAGCCGACATCCAGGACCGCACCTGCAAGGCGTCATCCACTCTCTCACACACACACACACACACACACACACACACACACACACACACACACACAGAGGCATCTAGACCCACCTGTGGGTCATATCACCCCCTCCCTTAAGAACCAAACCCTATTCACATACCTACAAACAAAACTAAACAAGAAAAACAGCTCAGTTCCCCCGAAATAAAATTCCGCAGCTAGTCCACATCATAATGCATCTGCCAACACATTATCAACCCCCCTTCCTGTGGCAAATCTGGAGATTGAAGTCTTGCAGGGGCAGAGACCACCGCATCTACGATGGCATTATGGTCTGTAAAAACCTGACCCCAAATTAACATCAAGATGGGCACTGTCAGAAGGAGAGCCAAAGCTTCTTTCTTAACTTCCCAATATTGACTCTGTGTGCGTGCTGCTTAGTTGTGGCATGTCCCTCTACTTCTATGTCATGGTGCAAAACTGACGTACGGCGGGGGTGGTCAGAAAACAATAGTGGGTGGCTCTCAATTAATTTAACAATATCATGACGGGCTGATGCAGGCAAATGGGACAAAAACGAGCTTAAGTTATTCATAATTTCAGAGTTTCCCAGGCGCGCCGAAGGAACACCGATTTTTTTTTTTTTTTTTTTTTCAATGAGCCCTCCCTCCGCCAATGGGCACGGAGGGGGCGGAGGCTCAGGCGACACATTTTTCCGAGCAACGTAACGCCCGGTTCACACTGGACGCGGAAGCGCCACGAAGCGCCGAGCGCTTCCATTCGGCGCCCATGTTAATCAATGTAGTAGTTCACACCAGACGCGAACAGGCGCGCGGCTCCCCTCGCGGATCGCGCCATGCATTTAACGTCAGTTCACTGGACGTGGAAGCGAAGCGCCGCCGAGCGCTTCCATTCGGCGCCCACGTTAATCAATGTGGTGGTTCACCGTAGACGCGAGATGGACACCTGAGTGTGTGTTTCTATTTATTTACACACACACACACACACACACACACACACACACACACACACACACACGAAAGTAAGCTACGGAGCGGGCTGGCTACAGGGCGAGGGGGGGGCGAAGAAAAAAAAAAGAAGCTCAAGTGGGAGTGAAAAAAAGACTGCAGCTGAGCAGAAGCGCTTGTCGACCGTCGCGGAGCTGTTCGCGTCTGATGTGAACCAGTTGGAGCCTCGCTTGCGAAATTCGTCGGCGCTCCGCATCGTGGCGCTTCCGCTTCCATTGAAATGAATGGCACGAGCCGCGCGCCTGTTCGCGTCTGGTCTGAACCACTACATTCAGTGCGTTTACATGGCACGAGAGAAAATCGAATTATTGCCTTAGTCCGATTATGATCGGAGAACTCACGTGCATGTAAACACCTTACTCCAATTATGATTGGAGTTTGAGAACTCCGATTGGAATCGGAGAACTCCGATTGAGACACCCAGATAATGCGATTGGAATTTGAATTTCTCTGCCATGTATACACCTTAATCGGACTATTAACTGGACAATGCGAGTGCGCATGCGCCACGCCTCGCTCTCGCGACTCATGACAGCACAACTACGTCGTCTAACAAAACAGACGGCGCGAAACAACCTGGCAAACGCGAATAAGAATGTTGACATTTGGAGAGAGGATGAGACCGGGGCGATGCTTTCTCTTCTAAAAGAGATGGACATATTAAAATAACACGCAACGGAGACCTTTTTAAAAAGGTAGCGCAGCAAATGCAGGGCTCCGGCTTTGCGCACCCCTGAACAAATACGTATTCATTCGTATTTATATTTCTACCTTTTCGTTCACATTTTTTGTAAGTTAGAAGAATTTCAACTTTGTAAATAAAAGCACAGCAAAGAGATGTTTTTCTGATTTGTTTTTATTTTGGTAATTTCGCTGTTATTCTGCTGGAAACGGCGTGGAGCGGCACGAGCTTCCTCCACGGTCGGCACTTTAATGAGCGTGTGTATAACTGAAGACACCGTTCCTTTGCAAAACCTGTACACAAACTCTCCCACCAGTCTGCTCCGAACCCGAATCCAACAAGAACGAGAGTTTGGGGTCCGTAGCGACGGCACAAAGCATAGCATCGAAGTGTTGTTGTAGCCCTCCAACAGCAAACAACGTTCTTGTCTGCCTTTTAAAATAACCAGGAGCACAAGAAATAGGGTACACCTTATCTGCAAAGCAAGTAACACGTACATTATGAACTATCGTTCCATATCATAATAGATTTAATATGTCAACCGAAAGCAGCTGACCGGCTGAAAAGACTCACTCCACCCCCTAGTGTTGGGAGGAGGACACGTTCCCGTCAACAATTTGAATTTCTCAGCTGCATGTATACGGGGACCAAGGTGAGAACTCCGATTGGACGAGAAAACCGAATGATTGCTTAGTCCGAATAAGCTCTGCATGTAAACGCACTGATTGATTAACATGGGCGCTGAATGGAAGCGCTCGGCGCTTCGCTTCACAGCGCTTCGCTTCGCGATTCACTTCGCTGCGCTTCTGTGTCCAGTGTGAACCGGGCGTAACTTTTCAACATTTTGACGTGGCAGACGCGGGACGATCGTTTTCTATCAGGAGTGTGCACTACATAATCTGTATCGGAAAGTTTGCGCTCCACGACATACGGACCAGAAGAACCAGCCTGCAAACCGGAACCGGGTAACGGCAACAATACCAACACTCGGTCGCCTGTCTCAAAAACTCGAGCCACAGCTTTCTTGTCAAACTGCCGCTTCATTTTAGACTGGCTGGCGACAAGAGTTTTGTGAGCAGTTTCACAAGCACGATGCAAGCATTCCCGAAAAAAAATGACGTAATCTAACACATTATTCTCTACTCATTTAACATTGGAAAGCCACTTACACCTTAACAGACGCGAGGGCCCTCTCACCGAACACACTAAAATCTAAAATAAATGAATTGCAGTAGGTAGGTTTTGTTGCTCTTGGTTGTCTGTTAGTTTTTTGAGAGTTAGTAGTAGATAGATCCCTAGATAGTAAGTTTGATAGATGGATAGAAATAGATAAGTTACACACACACACACACACACACACATATACATATATATATATATATATGAATCAGATACCCTGCAAGGGCAACGATCTTGTCTCAGATCTTCCCCGAGGTGATCGCTGGAGTGACGCGCAACCAGCACGTGACCTCTACGATGAGCTTCCACCCACGGAAGCGCCATAGGAGGACGCGGCTTAAATAGTATGGCTTGTCCACCAGAAGGCTCTATTATGGTGTACATAATATAAAACTTCTGCCTAGTTCTGCTTGTATTGCAATGGTTGGTGTTCCTGAAGTTTCATTTTTCCCTTTTTCCCTTTTTATTTTTTACATCCATGTTTGTGATGAAATAGTATTGTGAATCGCTAGCTTGCATTGCATGCTGGGAAACAGCGTCACTCAAGGAAGTTTTGGCTTCGCTGACACGGTCCTGAAGGGAAGTGGGTTTTAGTGCACTGGAACGGGATGAATGTGTTCAATCAAGCAGTACAAACCTGATTAATTGTCTTAATACTTGACTTCGAATGGCCATATTGTTTAGGATTGGAATTAGATGACAACTTCTTCACAATATTTGCAACTATTCAATTTTACCAGCAGGTGTCAGTAGAGGACGAAATTTCATGTTGACTATTTCCTAATGGAAGTGCTCTCTTTACGTTGGATTTTTCTCATAATTATTTGAAGTGTAGGCCTGTAGTTGATGAGGAATCACGGTGTGCTAACGCTACTCAAACAGCTTAGATGAAAAAAGGGAGTGTGATTTGGGTTTGTGGTTTATGACAATCTTGGACTTGAAAGACTGAGGCGACGGTTCAATTCTCATCAGTGTGTATTATATATGTGTTATTTAGCTCATCTATTCTACATTTTAAATAGATCACATTTGACATCTGACCCACTGAACACTTACTATTGAACATATTTTTAAACTATGGGCTATTTAGTCTTGTTTTAGGATATAATATAATTCATTGCACAAACTGTCAGGCTAAGTATAAGAGCTATAGTCTACTACAATCAGTCGTGCTGAAAAAAAAGAGACATTGTCTTTATTTTTCATTTTTATTTTATTGTGTCAGCATTGAACCATACAAGCATGTAGTGTTGTCCAACAAAAATGCATGGCGAATCAAATCCCAAACAATCTATGAAACAATGAACACGTTTCCATTGCACTTCATTTTATTGAGCACTAGATGACCTCCTCGAGCACTGTGTCATTGAAGCCTCGAGTAATGAACCATTTTTTGAAACAAGTGTCGAAGCTTCAACAAAGCCTCGATCGGCCATCACTACCTACGGCTGCGTGCTCTAACAGCATTTCAGAAGTGACTAACTGCAGAGTTGGGAGCGGAGGAGGGATGACCTTCAGGCTGGCTCGACTGCTCCTCCTTGTCAGCCGTGGCGCGTCCAATCAGCAGCCGACATCCAGGACCGCACCTGCAAGGCGTCATCCACTGTCAGACACACACACAGACACAAAGATAGAGGCACCTAGACCCACCCGTGGGTCATAACACTCCGTGTGGATCTTTTCACTCTGGCATTGAAAGGGGGTGCTAGCGCTAGCCGTTTGCTAAGCTATGTACAGACAGCACCACCGCTTGCCGAACCACATAGTCACACCGTTTATATACAACAACTCGTCGTCAATATCTCTAAAGTAGAAGTCAAGAACTTTTTTCAAAAACGATAACTAACTCAAACTTTTTTGTATGTTTATAAAAACAAACTAAAACAAACTTAAATTGAAGTCATATTTCACTTCGTTTACGTCTGTCAAATGAATATTTGCCCAGGAAAATGTTTGCGTTTTACGCAGCAGCACTTAAATGCACCTCGCGTTCTGTGACGTCACCCCTCTTTCACAGCAGTATGTTGACGAGCGACTCGCGGCGGGAAAGTCCGATATGCCACTTTTTCCCAATACGACGAAGAGAGTGACAAAAGCCAATGTCTTGTGGTGGAAAGACACAAAATATGTGGCTTGCTTCAAAAAAGGGAAAAACCCCGACAAACCTCCATTTAAGAAGCTCGCACAAAGCAGTAGTGAACATGTTTATTGAGACTGGGAAGTAGACACGACAGTTTGACTCAGTTGACTCAAATATCCTGTGGCGATGAGAGTGGTTATGGCTATCTGATAAAGCAAGATTTAATCTTGTGAATTTAACAAAATGAAAAGGAACCGACAACGCCACTCTGGGAATTTCACCCAGGGAGTTCTACTAAACACAAAAGTAATAATTAGGCACACAGGTAAGTTCTACGAGGAAGGAGTAGGAGACGTGGTTCAGAATGTTTAAAATATCAAACCAACTTTTATTCAACATTTAAAAATAAAAGGAACAAACAGACCAACACTTAAAACGGAGCTACTGAGCTCCTTATTCTTGGTGTAGAAACTGAGGCTTACCGATGAGGGGGGGGGGCCAAACGGGGGAGGAACCAAAGAAAACAAGGAACACCCCACTCACACGTGACACACCTGCAAAGAAAGTGAAGTGCAAAAAAAGAAGAAGAAGAAAACAACCACAATCCCGGGTCACAGCACTCGAAGGGGCCCACCACCCGGGACACCGCCACCACCAGCAGCTCTCAGCGACTACAAAAGAAAAGATAAACAGTTGGTTACTAAAAGTTCCCTAAAATCTGTCACATGTACTGAAATAGCAAGAAAAACAAACAAACAATGCAATTACACACACACACACACACACACACACACACACACACACCAACCAAGTTCCCACCAACCACGCACACGCATACACGCACGCACACCACTGTAGCTGGACCGGCGACTTGATAGTGTAACGTCTGCTGTCTGAGGGTCAGCAGTGGCGACGTAAGCAAACGAAGAAAAACACAACGAGAACGGAAAAACAACAAGTAAAACCAAGGCGGGACGGAAGCAACATGCACCGTCCACCGTCTGTACGGGGCGACTAGCACAATCAAGTGTGGGCGAAGCGGCAGTGTTCCTGCACTTATCTTATAGGACCGAGTTTTGGGCCACAGGTCTTGATCACCAAGCGTCCTCCAGGTGAGGAGAACAACGAGGAGGCTCTGCGCAGCTTTGTGCTAGCAGGCGGCTGTAGTGTGCCGGTGAGGTGTTCAGGAAGCACTGTAAAAAGAACGGACAGGTGAGGTACTACGTACCTATGCTAATAAGCCATAATAATTTAAACGCTAAAATGTCCGCACCTGATCCTCTTACAACTCGGGCACACAAAGCGGATGTTCAGTGTCCCATTGACCACAATGGACCACTAAACGAAGCTTTTAAGAAAAATGTGAAATGAAGCCACTGAGAGCTAAAACAACATGCAAACAATGCCACAGTGCAGCTTTTCTCAAACGGGTCAATTTTGAAATCATTTTAATCAACTCTGTCTTCATTGATCAGAAGCTGTTTGCAGATTTGGAATTAAAACATTTTAACTGCAGGAATCATAAAATCGTCTCATCAGTGACGTTTATAGAGCCATTAAAAAATTGAATATGTGCTGAACAGACAAACGGAGGTGTAAGAGGCCTGTGTGACCAGCAGGGGGCAGCAGAGGACCGACAGCCGCAAGTTCCTCCTCAGAGAGGCCTGAGAAGGTTCTGCACCTTCAGCTCCTTCAGGAGGACCTCAGCAAAGTGTCAGAGTTTGTTGGTTTTTTACCTCGGTCGGCAGAGTCACAGTATGAAACTTGTAGCCAGGGGGCGCTGCAGCTCACTCAACACCTACAAGGTTTGAAAAGGAAATTGAGTGGAATTCATCTGGAATGAAAAGAAAAGCACAACTACAGTAGAAAAACTGAACACAAAGACGCACAAAGTTTGAACTACACACTGATTTTCTTCTTCTGTTGATTCAAATGAATTTGACAGAAATAATATCTGAAAAAATAGAAACCAAATGTTAAATTTCGACATTTAAAAAATGGACAGATTCATTTACACCCAGTAAGATAAGAAGATATTTAGCTCTCAGCCAATTAGAGCTGCTGCTCCTGTGTGTGTGTGTGTGTGTGTGTGTGTGTGTGTGTGTGTGTGTGTGTGTGTGTGGATGTGGTGGTGTGTGTACCTGAATGCGGGAGTGGGTGTGTTTAAGTACGTCACTGGAAGTAGGCTGCCAATTAGTGCGGCCTCCGAGGCCGCAACCGCCCCACGCCAGCGACAAGCCCGGGGGGGGGGGGGGCCCGGACACGGCACACCCGCCGCAATGCCGGCCAGGAAGAGGTCCGAAGCAGCAGGCCCCCGGACCGGAGGGCACCCGCCCCACGAGCCAGGGCAAGATGACAGGGAGGCAGATACCCCAAGGAGAAGGGACACCACCCAGGGCGAACAGACAGCAGAGCCCGGCCCCCGGACGGGGGCCCCCCAGGGCAAGCGAGACCAGACTCATCCCCATGACAGGACCCAGCCCCTTCACCCACCAGGAGGATTGGTACCCAAGGCAGGCCCGGGCACCCAGAGGCCCCCCCCCTACGGACCCAGTATGGCGCATCGCCGCAAGTGGCGAGGTCCCCATAGGCCCAGCCGGTCTCGCACCCCAGGGGCACCGGACTGCACAGGGCCCATCCAGAGTGGGAAAGATGCCGGATCCCGCCCCTGCTAGCAGGCCGACCCCACTGTGTGCAGGGGTGTCAGTGTGTGTATATGTGCACTTGCTGGTGTGTTGAACTATGGTGCGTTTAAAATGGAGGGGTGGTAAGGCCCAGGGGCAACCACACTGCTGCTGAGCAGGGCGGCGGCCGCAGTGCACGAACCACCCCCCCAGGCCCTAAGTGTCTATAATGCTATTAAGATTGGAGAGGGTCTTAAGGCCAGAAGGCCGGGCAGCGACCACCCAAGACACAAATCCCCCAAAACGGAAGAAAATAAATTAATTAATTAAAAATTTAGGGAAAAAAAAACAAAAAAAACAAAAAAAAAACACCTATTATGTGACCAGGGGGGACTCCCGGTCAGGGCGCCCCCTGAGCGACATCGGGGCCGGGGACACCACAGGGATCCAGGAGCCAAAGGGGGCCCGCCCCTCACCGCACCGCACCACCCGGGCACACAGGAGCGGTAGCCGGCGAACGCGCAGCCCCACCCCAGGCATGCGACCCCACCGCGTACGATCCAGCGCCAGTCCCCAGACACAGGGACGGACCAGCCCTCCCACCAACAAGGGGGCCCCCAGACCAGAGCCAGGGACCCCCCCCCCCCCCGGAGCACCACCCCCGGAGCACCACCCACCAACCACCAGGCCCAGCCCCCCGCGTGGTAGACATCCCCCGCCGGGGGATCTGTATTTGTAAGCAACTCACTCCAATAGAACTGCACTCGTCCTTCTCTCACATTACATTGGATCACAATGACCAAACAACACAACAAAGACAATGATGCCACTGTGCTGCCACATCCAGACTCTGTGTAGGTCTGTAGGCCTCTTGGACCTTCATGTGAACCACTGCGTGTTGACTGGAGGTGAAACATGACTGACTGCTGTCCTCCTCCTTGGACAATGCAATCTCACTTTCAATCTCACAGCCACTAAAAAACCTGATTGTGATTGAGAGGTCCTCAGCAGCCAATCACTGTTGGGAGTCCAGCCTTCAAACACTCCTCCTGAATCCACAGTCACATCTGTGAGCATCTGGAACTTTGGCCCCGATCCTCCACACCACACAACTTGGGATGACAGCGCCACCTACCTGTATACTTTCAGCAGCCAGTCCCATGTTCTGACCCGTTTCCACTGTGGCCTGTTGGCTCATCTGGTCCGGAGTCTGGATCATCAGTGTCCAGGTTCATGGAATCTGTCAGAGTGCCGCCGTCCTGTGATGTCATGATAGAGAATCACTCTATTTATACTAATGTGCAGAACCACTGGAGTGTGGAAGCAGACAGTTACCATAATCCAAATGAAAAAGCAACAGCAGAAATGCTTTTTCATTTTAAGAACGTGGCTGCATTAGTTGACTCATAATTAAAATGGTTAATAAATAATCCAAACTGCATTTTCATTTTCTTATTCATGACTGCTCATTCTTGTACTTAATTCAAATGAAGGAAAATACATTTGAGATTTAATTTTCAAAACATGCACCAGCAAAGAGTTACCAAAATTCAATATGAAATGTAAAATTCAAAAATGAAAAAGCAATAGCAGAATGCTTTTTCATTTTAAGAACGAAGCTGCATTATTTGACTCATAATTAAAATCATTAATAAATATTGCTATATGCATTTTCATTTTCTTATTCGTGTCGCACCTTTTATGACACAATCAAAAAGAAAACTGAGAGCATTGCTTTTTAATTTTCGTGGTCCTGCCCTGCACAAGAGTTACCACAACTCGAAAACGAAATCGCAATCTCAAAGTAAGCGCGCGGCGCAGGAAAGTGACGTCAGCAGCTCTCCACCTGTGGCTAATCTAATACCAGTGCCATGATCTGCCACTGCATCTTCACTAGTACTAACTGATGATGGATCACAAATCACATGTGCGAGGCGTAGAACGAGCGGAGCAGTCAAAGGCAACAGAAGAAGAAAGAAAAGCCTCCTTAGCTTAGTTGATCTTCTGTGTTGCCTCCTAGACGGTGCTGGCCTCCTCTGGCTTGGTGCTGGCAACCACGGGAGCCACAGGAACCACGAGCACAGCTCTGGTCATCTGTGGCGTCGCCTCCACCTGATTAAAATGAGAAAGATGTGATTTTATGCCAATAAACATAGAAAGGAAAACACTAGGCTTTACACGGTCACGATTTTTGTGCCAATCACCGATCCAATCACGTTAGAGGCAATAAATACTTGTTTCTGTACACCCCTTGCCTTCTCACGAGCACCGTCGAAAGTTGTTTGCTTTAGCATCCGTTTCAGAGTTTGCTTTTCTTTTTCTTTCTCCGCGCTGCGTTTCTTGAACTCGACATGCTCCTCCGTGTGTATCTTTTCCAAGTGCCTGATTAAATTTGTGGTGTTGAATTTTTTTACCAAAGTTCCCCCGCGAGGTACTGTAGCGTTGCATATATTGCAGATTCAAAGAAACTTTATTGTCCGTCACATAGCGACAGTACTCAAAACAGGAAGAGGCACGAAGACGAAAATGAAGGTTTTTGAATCATGAATCATTAGCTCTCGGTGTTATGCCCCGGCCTAGGGGGAACCAGGACACAACATAAAGGCTCCCCCCCTTCTCCCAGCTCTCAAATTAGACAAAGGTGCTTCATCCACAGGATGGTTTTTATTAAACGTCACCATCATTTCACTGGCGTCAGGGAGGGCATGTCCAAAACAACAAACTAAATGGCTCTCTTATGGATCTTACCTATGAAGAAAACAATCAAATAAATGACAGTCAAACTAACCTCCTTAACTAAAACACAGGAGAAAAGGGTCACAACACAAATGGCTTCCCTCCCCTACGGGCTACGTGGACACAAAGGGAACTGAAATAGATTACAAAACAGAATTGATGGCTGAACACAGAATGCTGCTGATGCGGCACATGGCCTCTGGTTGGGAGCTGGGAGAAGGACAAAGAGACCGAGGTGTTGAAGTCCTCCTCCTTAAATATTGGCACCAGCCAATCACCTTTCCGCACCTGGAATAAGCAAAAAAAAGGGAACACAGGATCTACTGTGCCATCTAGTGCCCAAACGGACACACAGCAGACAAAAGGAACTGACAACAATGTAAACCCAAATCTATAGATTTACATAACACTCGGATACAAACAAATAAACATGTCGATGCTGTGAAACTACTTTGGAGGAAATGAGACAGATTAAAAAAGTTTCAACACGACCATGACATCATTGATCGGTGATTCATGACATGACGCCCGATCATGAACGTTTCTAAAAATGCCAAATATCGGCCGATCCGATACAGCCGATAAGATCGGTGTAAAGCCTAGAAAACACACACAGGTGATGAAGTGGAAATGAATAAGTACAAACCTGATGCACTGCTGTGACATTGCTGGAGGCAGACTCAGTCATGTGGACAGTTGAACGTGTTGCCCACACCTGCAAATACAAGGACACAAAGTAACGTTTAAAGAACTGCATTTATTGTCCTATCACAAAGATGCACACAATGAAATACACATATCCCAAATACCAACATGTCACTTGTTTGTTTTGGTTTTTGAGGCAACGCGTGCTGATCGACGTCTCAGGCTAGACATCTGGAAGAACATAAAGAAATTAATTCATAAACAAAGTGACACACTAATTAAACTGTACATGTACTGTACATATGTGATCTTGTGTTGATAATAGGGCTGGGGCGATACGGCTAACCCACGATTCGATACTGTGACGATATTTGGCCCACGATAATGACAACATCACGACACACGATATCTTCGATATCTTCGAAATTTTGCAGACGATATTGTCATAACCCGGCTCAAGAGTTATGACAATAACGGAAGGGACACTGCAGATTGCAATTAATCAAAAGGTTTATTATAACAAAATAGATAATTGTAAGCAAAATAATGAAATATATGGTGTGTGTTTGTCAGTATTCATCAGTAATGTAAGTGTGGATGAGTGAATAATAGGATGTGGGGTGTTGTCAGGTGCAAAACAGAACAGAAGAAGCTGAGAGTCAGCCAGACGCCCATGGCTGCTGGATGGAGAATGGGGAAGAGACCGAGCGGCACACGCAGTCGGCCTTTTATCCTGCGGGGGGCATCGGCACAGGTGTCCTAATCGGAAGATGCCACTCCCACATCCACCGCTACCTAGAAATGGGAAAACAGCTGGGAGCCACAACAAGTTATATAGAGACAGGGTCGTCACAATATGTGACTGAAAAAGAAAAAAATACCCATAAAAAGGAAAATGCCTGTGATCTTGCATTTATTCCAAAACTTTGTATAATGTACAAACAAACGTGCACTGCACAAGCAAACATATTAAAGTGCATGAACATTCATAACTTTCATGTAAACAAGGACAGTGCTTTCTGGTAATGTAAAGTCAGTAGCAACTTGTCTTATCTCAACTTGGGGACTTGGGATATACAAACCGACGGGAAGATGAGAGAGGGAAAAAAATCCTTTCACTGCCCCGATTCTGAAAATCAATAAAAAAAAAATGATGCAGACTAAATAAATAAATAAATAAATGCGTCCCCAAAATATACGGGACAAAGTGAAGTGCGTCCCCCATCAGTTCATTACGGGACAGGCTTTTTAGTTGCCAAATATGGGACAATCGCGTATTTTACGGGAGGGTTGGCAACCCTATCTAGACCACAGACGGAAATTAAATGAGGTTTTGTCATTTTCCCTAAGAAACGGGACAAATTGTGTCCCGGGAGAGATTTTATCTTTCCCGGGACAGGTGGTGAAAAAAGAAAACAATTCTGGGAAAAACGGGACGGGTGATAGCGAACGAGGCAGCTCTGCAGATTCGTAGTGTTGCCATTGTATTTTACCGTCGCAAAACAGTTGTTGCAGATTGCATATTCTTTATGAAGTTTCCTCCCGTCATCCGTCTCGTAAAAGCCAAAGTGGGTCCATACTTTAGAGTGGTAACTTGCGGGTGGGTCTTTGATTTGTTTTCCGTTGTTGGTATTTTCCGCCGTTCTTGCATGTGCTCTTCCGTTGTTAACTCGTCTTATTCACCGGCCGCTGCTTACGCCTACTTGACTCTTACGGGATTAGCGCCCCCACAAACAGGACAGGAGAGATTAAGCCTTAGCCTCACTGAACCACACGGGATTGGACGGGATGTCTGTGTGAAATGCAGTCTCAACAGCTGTTGGTACTGTCTATAAAAAAAAGAGGAGAGGAAATAAGAGTCAACTTAGGATAAGTGTTCATTTTTAAAATAAAAAGTTGCACAGTTTGACAAATACACGATTGGGCGGGGGGGCACAACACCCCTGGCCTAGGTGAAGGGGGTGCGAGCTGATGGAGCATGCAGCATGCAGACGCTCCACCAAAATCAGTCCTGAGGTGCACCTAAACAGAAAACAACATGTTAACACATATTTGTCATATCAAATGAAGAGCAAGTAAGGCTGAAGAAGGCAAACCTTACACCATCATAACACCACCATGTACAGCTGACGAAGGGGGAGGTGATCGGCCATATACACAAATGTTACACCTGGAAGAAGTGTCACATAATCAATTATGTAATCACACAATTCTAAGAAATATCTGTTAGCACAGTGTCACTGAAGAGAAAAAAATACAACAAAAATATGTATTTTACACACCCATGCGTGCAGCAACACGATGATATACTTGACGTAGCGCTGTTTGTAGTTCTGGCTTGACAGTCAGGCGAGGTGGAAAGTCAAGCACAAACACCTACAAAATAGTTGTATAAAAAAAAAAAAAACCCAAACAAACATAAAAATGCAAAATAAATTCATGAATATTCTTGTTATTGAACTATGGATCATGGAATTACTTGATATTGATAAAACAAAGTGGCGATGACATTCATGTGTTCAAATTTGTTTGTCACAGCAGATAAACAAACCTTGGGCCAGCGGTCCAACACAGTTGCCAGTAGCGCAGCAAAATCCTGGGCGGAGTCTGTTACAAGCCCGTGTTCAAGGTTGTTGCCCGGGGCGAGAACACAAAACCATCCACAAGTGGACAGAGATGTGAGTCTCCCACCACCAGAACAAAAACATAAAGAAACTTGTGGCTTGACAAAATCACGACCCATACCTTCTTGTCTGGTTGCTGGGCCTTAAGAACGAACTTGCACTGTTTTGTCAGTCAGGAGCAAAACGGGCCATCTTCGCACCCAGGTCGCTGACCAGTACCGCGCCCTGTGTAAATTGACAAAAAAGAAAAATCTAAATATGTTTTTGTAAGATTTATTTGGAATACAACATAACAACACAGGCAGAACATGAAATCATGAACGTGGAAGTACTCACGACGTTCAAAGTCCTTCCGAGGTGGAAAAGGTGTCCAATCCTGTTTTTGCTCCAGGCGTCATTTCATGGCCAGAGAGCGACGGAATGCCTTGGTGTTCGGCATCTGAACAATGAAATGAAAGATTGTGTCATTTCCAATGAAGGACAATGATAACACAAGTTTACAGAAAAAAGTGATATTTTCTCACACACGACATCAAAACACAGAAAGGTTTCTGTACCTTTGCAGCTGGAGACGATGAGCTTAAATCAATAAAGCAAAAGAAAATGTGTATGTGTACTCTTGGACCCTAACCCTAATGCCATACAAGTCTATGGGGTGAAATTTCAGCTTTGTCCTACAGATATGGGGCCACTTGCTTTTTCATCAGGAGCCCCCAAGAAGCGCCCACGCCAAATTTGGGGCTTCTAGTCCTTGAGGAACCCCGAAACCCTAACCCTAATTTCAGCTAACCCTAACCCTAACCCTAGTTTCAGCCTTATTGTTAACCCTAATTCAATGCAAGTCTATGGGGTGAATTTTCAACTTTGTCCAAGAGACATGGGGCCACTTGCTTTTTCATCAGGAGCCCCCAAGAAGCGCCCACGCCAAATTTGGGGCTTCTAGTACTTGAGGAACCCCGAAACCCTAACCCTAATTTCAGCTAACCCTAACCCTAACCCTAGTTTCAGCCTTATTGTTAACCCTAATTCAATGCAAGTCTATGGGGTGAATTTTCAACTTTGTCCTAGAGACATGGGGCCACTTGCTTTTTCATCAGGAGCCCCCAAGAAGCGCCCACGCCAAATTTGGGGCTTCTAGTACTTGGGGAACCCCAAAACCCTAACCCTAATTTCAGCTAAGCCTAACCCTAACCCTAGTTTCAGCCTTATTGTTAACCCTAATTCAATGCAAGTCTATGGGGTGAATTTTCAACTTTGTCCTAGAGACATGGGGCCACTTGCTTTTTCATCAGGAGCCCCCAAGAAGCGCCCACGCCAAATTTGGGGCTTCTAGTACTTGAGGAACACCAAAACCCTAACCCTAATTTCAGCTAACCCTAACCCTAACCCTAACCCTAGTTTCAGCCTTATTGTTAACCCTAATTCAATGCAAGTCTATGGGGTGAATTTTCAACTTTGTCCTAGAGACATGGGGACACTTGCTTTTTCATCAGGAGCCCCCAAGAAGTGCCCACGCTAGATTTGGGGCTTCTAGCCAATGAGGAAGAATTTGGAGCAGACACGACAGGGTTACAGCTGAGAAGGCACTTAAGATCCTCAAAGTACTGTTGCCACTCACTAGACCAAACAAATGGTTTCAATGGACTGGTTAATTCTTCTCTCGTGGCCGGCAGCTCCACTGCCTTAGTGCTGGAGATGAACGCTCAGGGGCGCCGCCAGGAATTTTGGGCCCCCTGAAAAAAAACAAAAACAAATGGGCCTCCTTTGCGCAGCGCTTGTCAAAAGCTTCACATCACTCACAGTATAGCTCAATAATAGTGCTTGAGTCCATCTTTGACAGTGTCAATGTATTTTTATTGTGAATTCTCCACAAAGCAAACTCTTAACATTGATGAATGATTCATGAAAAAAACACTTGATGTTTCTCGGACAAAGTTGAGCTTTGACCTTCATAGACTTGCACTGCATTAGGGTTTAGCGATAAGGCTGGAATTAGAGTGAGGGTTTCGGGGTTCCTCATGGGCTAGAAGCCCGAAATTTGGCATGGGTGTGTCCAGGAGGATCCTGATGAACCTGAAAGTGGCTCCATGTCTCAAGGACAAATTTGACCTTTGACCTCCATAGACTTGCATTGAATTAGGGTTAACAATAAGGCTGAAACTAGGGTTAGCTGAAATTAGGGTTAGGGTTTTGGGGTTCCTCAAGAACTAGAAGCCCCAAATTTGGCATGTGCGCTTCTTGGGGGCTCCTGATGAAAAAGCAAGTGGCCCCATGTCTCTAGGACAAAGTTGACTTTTGACCCTCATAGACTTGTATGGCATTAGGGTTAGCGATAAGGCTGGAATTAGAGTGAGGGTTTCGGGGTTCCTCATGGGCTAGAAGCCCCAAATTTGGTGTGGGTGTGTCCAGGAGGATCCTGATGAACCTGAAAGTGGCCCCATGTCCCTAGGACAAAGTTGACCTTTGACCCTCATAGACTTGTATGGCATTAGGGTTATCGATAAGCGATACAAACCTGGTGAGTTTAAGACTTAGTGACTCTACGTACATGAATGTATGGGGTACCCCGTCCTTACTTTGTTCCAACCTTCCCTCCACAAACCTGGCTGTCCAGTGCAGAAGTCAAAGTTAGAGAGAGAACAAAGAAGGAGGAGGGCCTGTGACGCCGCTGCTGATTGGCTCGTTGGTCGGTTGAATGAGCCAATTCTAGAGCTCCCCTCGGTGTCCACACACTGCAAAATATATCTAAGAAATAAACACTTAAATTGAGAAAGAACAGGCTAGAAACAAGTCAAATTATCTGCCAATGCAGTAAGATATTTAGACTTGGTAAGATTTCTTAAAATAAGACGATATATCTAGGCATTTGAAGAATGGAAAAACTCTTGAAATAAACAGTAAAGCACTCATTCCAAGGACTGTACTAAGTCAAATAAACTTGATACTAGCTTCTCAATTCTTTTTTCACGTTTGCTTCTTTCTTAATTTGAATGAAAAGATCTTAAAACCAGACCTACTAACAGTGCAATTCTTCTTAATTTAAGTGTTCACAATATTAGCTTTTTTTTCTCAAAATGAGACAAAGCACCCACCCCCCCACGCCCATTCCCCCCAAAAAAAAATAATTCAGCAAACAGAATTAATATTGTCAACAACTATTTATTCACTTAAATTGCTGACAGTGCCTTCACTGCCTTGTAATAAAAACGTCACTAAGGCATTGCATCTTAAAACAATCTCAAGCAATCATTTCTAGAACGCAAGTAATGTTGTGTTGTTACAATATTCACCGTCATCATTATTGAATATTGATTCAGATTCCCTGACACAAAAAAAAACAAAAACAGTATGGGGAGAGCATATAGTGTTGTGTTCCTATCACCACTGATAACATGTTTGTTCCAACAGACTCCCACCCACCCTCAAGTTACAACTACCAGGGGAGTCTATCACTACCTATGCCTAGTACACAGCTCTACTCCCCAATAAAATCTTTCCATTCTGCCATGGTCTTTTTTGTATGAGGCTGTGGTGTCTCACTCATGGATAGTGTCCTGTAGCACTTCTGTCTGAATGACAGAGAGAAGGGTTGCCACACACTTTTGGATATGTGAGGTGCAGGGCATAGTAGTAACCCATCAGATGAAGCAGACCGTCACTCAAGTCTTCCGTGGCTCCAAGACAGATGAGACAGCGGGTCCCATCAAACAGCAACACAGGAGTACAGAAAGACCTCTTCTGCGAGTACATTGTGGGATCTTCTGTTGGCTAAAGAAAAAGAAGAAGGAAACGCCACATCCATGCATGGAACTATGAAGTGTTGAATGTGAGAAAATGCGAACAAACTTTCACCTGAATGACATGAAGCAGTGCCTCACTGGCATGTCCCAGCTTCTTCGGTGGTGGACTTGGTGAAGGAAAGAGTGTGGGGAGTGCCCTGAGCAGCGCGATGGAATATTCCACTGGAATAGAACAAATCAACTTTGAGTTCAAAGTTAGTCTTCCTAAAAATGAGTCTTATTAGGTTTGTGTTGATCACAAAAAAAAATCTTATTTTTTCAGCATGAAGAGTATTACCATTCTGCATCTATTCATTCAGCGCAACATAAACCATCCTATGTCCAAGGAAACAGCTACACAGTCAATTAGAGACACAGCAAAATGACTCACCTACATCCAGCGTTATGCGTGGCATCATCACTTCATTTTTTTTCCAAACACCATAAAATTACACATTGGTGCAGAAGTCTTCCCATCTCTTTTTTTAGTTCATCAATGAATTTTCTGTTGCCCTTATCCAGAATGCGCCGCAGCTCATTCATCGCCTATAATGCAAGTCAGTGTTAAAATCTGCAAAAAATGCTTGCTTTCCATCATAAACCAAAACAAGTTAATCACTTACAGGATAAAGATCCTTGACACATGGATATGCATCCAGGATCTTTGTTGGCCTTGTCCTGTTCTTTCAGAACATCACTATCATTGAAGGATCTTCTTGCTTGAAACTGCAGGTCAAGAATTTGGGAGACAGCATCTTGGTTGGGTTTTGGTTTCTTGTACAGCTCCTGCAGGGTCTGATAATGTCTGGCCTGTGCTGTCAGACCATCTTTGGCTGATGAAATGGAGGAGACAAATCAGTAAATCAGTCAAATGGATGAAATTGTTTGGAGCATCAAAATATATCAAATGACAATTCAAATGTAAAAATGCCTGTGATATATCATGATATCCAAAACTATCATAACATTGCCTAGCTTTCATACATTATCATTATTATTAAAATGGACATGTTTCTACTTATGTGAAGTGTGGCCATTATCAGAACTGCGCCCTGGTGTGTGACACAAAATAATTGTTGATCCACCAATTGAGTCTGCATCATGATCTTCTTCTTGGTCACTTGCTGAGAAGTCAATGTGATGCCTTTTCTTCTTGTGGCCCCTCTCTGGTGAATCTCTTGTGAAGATTCTTGTAAGTGCTCGCCTGTGGTAAATAAAATTTCACTCATTGAAAGAACAAATAAAGATGGAAAGTGAACATGCACAGATAAAAAAAGTATCAGCCAAAAATAACCACACGCTTCAAAATCTAAGTGCGCAAAATGATATAATCACTTACATGTTTCATTGTTTTGTCTTAATTCTTCAGCATGGGATAATAATCCACTAGTCTTTGAGACATTGCAGTGACTTCATGCTTAGAAGGGTACCAGACCCCCTCTCCTGACTGGCTCTCAAGATAGAAATCATGCTGGTGACAGTGTTTCTCACCAGCTTGCATCTCAGCTCTTTGAACATGACACATTTCCCCTCACTGGCAGTGCGGGCCATCTGGAAGTAGTGCTTACGAGCTTGCTCCAACTCACTGTCTGTATAGAGGGTGGGCAAACTTTTTTAGCAACGGGCCACGTGACAGACCTGCATCGAGTCGGCGGGCCACGGAAGGGGGGGTTGTAGGTAGTTACAGAATTAGTCCGGGTGCAGAATCGTTCTGGGTGTAGTGACTGCCCGATACGGCAACTCCATTGGGAAATACCTCTACATCGCGGTCGAACGTAATATATGGATAGATCACGGTCAAAACGCTATTTCGCGGGTGATAGATAGATAGATTGTGAGAGAATTTCGTGTATACAATATAATACAAAGTACTGTAAATACGCCAGGGATTGACAGAAAAAAAAAGATAACCTTAATCAACCGATGTAGTTTGTCCTAATAGAGTTGCCGTATGTGACGTTGTTGGCATTCGCCCACTGGACAGAGGCGACTGCCAATTACGTCACATACGGCAACTCTATAAACGTACCGCGATCTATCCATATATCACGTTCGAACGCGATGTAGAGGTATGTCCCAATGGAGTTGCCGTATCGGCAGTCACTTCTGCCCGGAACGATTCTGCACCCGGACTAATTCTGTACCTACACCTCGTTGACGGGGGGGAAGCACGCTATCGCTATCGCGCTACACTAACTCGGCAAAGTTATGTGCCGACAAAGTTTCGTTGGGGGGTGCGGTGTTGGGGGGTGCGGTGTTGGGGGGTTATGACTGGCTTCACGCGGGCCGGACAGAGATACGCAGCGGGCCGGATGTGGCCCGCGGGCCGGGGTTTGCCCATGTCTAGTATAGACAACATATTGTGGAGGAGCAGGAAGCTGTAGGGTCATCTTTGGGCTGCTTTTCACCAAAGGAGTGGATGTCTGAGGACAGATTGGAGATGTTCCTCCTGGTGAAGACACAGTTCCTGGCTTCATTCGGGGCAGCCTTGTCTGGTACGGTGGAATTCTCAGCCGAGAGGAAACCAGATCCAAAACATTATGAACAAGAGAGAAACAATAGACACAATTAGGAAAAAAGAAAAAAAAAGTGTTATGCTCAATGTTTTCAGAGCAAAGTAGGTAACCAATCACATCTACACTAATAAGGGCCCAAATCCGTTTCCTCCTGAGAAAGTGTTCTGGTCCAGGAAAAAGGTCTCTCAAATCATCACGACTGAGGGTGTGGAGCAAGACTTCATCGATGTTAGCAGCTATAAAGACAGTCCAATCATTAACAAACCTTTTACACTTAACAACTCATACATTTTTTAACTAATGAATTTAATTCAACTTGACAAGTCAAACCAAGTTTGTTTTGTGCCAATTTCTGTTATCAGAATTAATTGTAAATGCAATTCAGTTTAGACATTTTGTCTCAAATTTGTAAAATACTTCTTTTTGAAATCAGTGTCAGCATAAAGTTATTTTAATTACTTAGCGGACAAATCATAGTCATGGAAATTTTTTCATACCTTTTCACATGACATACCATTTAAAATTGATACTGTGACATCATCCAGCTCATCCATTATTGGCCCCGGTTTGGATGTCCATTTAATTTCTCCTCAATCTGGCACGGAAAAAAAAAATCATCATATTAAGGTCACAATTAGGACAAGCTAGCCTTCCGACTCAAGATCCATTTTTTTACAATGCCCATCTGCCATGGATCCCAAAGTTCCCATGCAATTAAAAGTTGTGACACCTTATCTGAATGATAACCCTAGACAGCTCAACGGATTGCTAGTCATACAGACAACAATCAAAATTGGAGTGAAACTTGTAACCACAATGCCTGCAACATGGTGGTACTTATGGTAATAATCAACAAATACCAGTGTTCTTCGTGACAAAATGACAACATCTGATAGGATTGTGCCACCTTGAACTGCAATCAACTTAAATTTTGATAAAAACAAGCAAATTGTACCTAAACTACATCTTCAATCAATCCAATTTGAGCACCCTCTACCCCATAAACTGAAGATACTGCAATACAAACTTGGTAGTACAGTATTTCGTCATGCCACATATAACTAGGAATGCTAATTGCTTGTTCACATGACTAGAATTGCAGTACATCAATCCAATACAAAATACACACTTGTCATCAAGCTCATAAATCCATCGAGTCGAGATGAGCACGTGCAAGGAGTCGGACTCCGTGAGTTCACGTAAACAGAGCATTGCGTTTGCGTAAATTATGCACGGCTATCGAGCTAGAAGCTGAGTCCGATTTGGTGCACACAACCACACTATAATGCCTCTCAATGTCCTAACCCATGCCACGCAACAAACGTGAAGAACCGATTTGAGTTTCTCACGGGACCAGCAGTGAAGTCACAACCGTCGCCCCAAATGCAATGTCGCAGCAGGAGCCTGAGGATTTTCTGAGTCAACATGCTGATCAACAGGTAACGTAATGTTGGCTTCCTTGATGACATTAGACAACTCCCTGTTTATATTTTATTCATATTTTAGTACAAAGCCTCCTTGTTTTATGATCTTTGACTTGTTCGGTTTTTGTTTTGACATTATGCTGTTAGTGTTTATTTCAAATTAACAAGAAGTACCGGTACAGATAGTAGGAAATTAATATAACACTTGCGTCAAACAAAGAATAACTAACTGTACATATCATGTCTACAGGAAGGAGCTGGTACATTAAGTGAGAATATTCAAGAATATTAAGAGAAGATATATTCAAGGTTGTCCTGAGGTCAACTGTACCAACCATTGACAGAGCTTATGGAGCAATTTGATGTTATTGTACAGTAAACATGGAATATTGGAGCTGTCGCAAAACAAAACAAAAAAGCCAACTTTAAGGCTTATTATCTCCAAAATGATACAGTAATCAATCACATTTAGAAATCAAATGTTTCTAAATGTCAAGTCAGTCATGTCAAGTCAGTGCTTGATGTGTCATCAGCAGGCGTCGGCGTCAGTAATGGGGCATCGGCGGGTTTCGGGCGGAATCGCCAGGCGTTGGGAAGCGTCGGCGGGTGTCGGGGGCTCGTGGCCAGGTGGCGGACGTCACGGCAGGCAGTGGCCAGGTGGGCTCAGTCCCGCAAACGCTGCTTACAGCTTTAATTTTGTATTGCTTTGATAACATTGTTTAAGTTGAGTTTAAATTTAAACTATTTTTTTTTTCTTAGCTGCTAATTGTTCAAAAATGCTGATGTTAAAAGTGTGTTTGCACAGTATATGTTATGGCACTTTAATTCATATGGCAGTACATTTAAAATAACTGGCCGTCAAGTTCCAGGAACTGACAAACTGCACTGAGTTGAGTGAGATTCTCCAAAGGAACTCCAGTATAAATGTGGACTTTACATTCTAGTCCCATGTGAAGAAAAACCCAAAAGTGAACGTTTTTGTGCCTCACCCTTTCTAACTGGGACATTTGCAAGGGAACGCAGACTGGTTATGCTGCTCCCTGATAAAAGAAAAATGTTTCTGCAGAAACAGAAATTGCCTGTTATTATTGTGGCTCAGGATTTTGGAGGTAGATTTATTTTTATTTTTCATAAGGAACAGGATAACAGTAATGCCCTGGCATTGGCAATAAGCTTTAATTTTGTATTTGCATTTTTTTTAACTTTAGATTTACATTGAAAATGTTTCTGTGTAAAGTGCTGATGTTAAGTGTTTGCACGATAAATGTTATGGTGCTTTCGTTTATATGGCAGAACATTTAAATTAAAGTGTATGAAAGACTTCTTTTAAATTCATTATTGGCTTTTGCGTATACGACGTGATTAATCGTGATTAATCAGGTAAATCATGCGATTAATTGCGATTAAAATTTTTAATCGTTGCCCAGCCCCAGTAAAAACATTTTTCTGGTGCCAGCATTTTGTGAGGCAGAAGTTGATTCATACTTCAGTGCCTTGGAGCGAATAGCTTCGCCACTCAACTGGCCAAGAGACATGTGGCCTGTCCTTCTCCAATGCAAGCGGGTGGGAAAAGCACAGGAGTTGGTGTCTGCTCTTTTCTTAGAAGACAGCCTGCAATATGATGTTGGAAAGGAAGCAATTTTTCCTGCTTATGAGCTTGTTCCTGAGCCCTACCGGCAAAAATTTAGGAACCATAGAAAATCTAGTGGTCAAACCTTTGTCGAGTTTGCATGGGAGAAAAGCAACCTCTTTGATAAATGGTGTGCAGCTAATGATGTCAAAAATGACTTTGAGTCACTCCGTGAGCTCGTTCTTTTAGAAGATTTTAAAGACTCTTTGCCAGAGAAGGTGGTAATGTTCTTGAATGAACAGAAAGTGTCGTCATTGTCCAAGGCTGCTGTCCTCGCAGATGAGTTTGTGTTGACCCACAAAAATGTCATCTCATCTTCCCCCCCCGATCGGACACGCCTTCTGCTTCTCGTCCCACAAGAGCCGAGTCTAGCCACCTCCCCCTTGAAAAGGCTAGAGGGAAGGGACTTCTGGTTTGGCCATAAAGCGGTAGACTGCGCGACACCAGGGCTCTCGACCATCCAGGGTAAAAACTCCCCGAAAACTTGAATAACTATTGTCAGATATCATATTAACTACAAAGTGATCAGGGGAACGTTGGAATGGGAAGGAAAACTCGATTCAACCAAAACAGAAACACGGTAACAGACAATATGGCGGAACTACCAGCTTGCTCTGAAACAGAGAGAGATGGCGAAAAAAACTCCTCGTGACTAACGACGCGAAAAAGGGCTCGGACATAGAAATTATTAGCAAGGAGATACGGGATTTAAAAATGGAATCAAAAGAAGTCCTTCGCACGTTTGGAGAAACACTGAGGAACGACGTGGAAAAAGACTTGGACGACTTCAAACACGAAATAAATCAACAACTTGCGAAAGTCATCACCGAACAGGAGCTCCAAACCAGCAAGATCAACGAGGCTGAGTCGTGGATTGAAAAGCTAGAACGTTGGGCACAGGAAGCTAATGACGCTCTGGTCATATCACTGAGAGAACAAAAAGCTCTTCAGGACAAGTTAACTGACCTGGAGTCCAGGCCGAGGAGAAACAACCTACGTATCTATGGAGTCACTGAAGGAGAGGAGGGAGAATCTGTGGCCAAGTTTGTGGAAGACCTGCTGAAAAGCGAACTGCACCTGCCAGCACATTTTAATTTCCAAATTCAGAGAGCACACCGCTCACTTGCACAGAAGCCAGCGGACGGTGCCCAACCGAGACCCATCATTGTTAACTTTCTGGAATTTACTACCAAAGAGAGGGTCCTGAGAGAGCTATGGACAAAGAAAATAGAACTGGGGAATAAAGTACCGTCATTCCATCACGATTACGCGACAGAGATGGTCCAAAAGAGAAAGGAGTACAACACTGCTAAAAGAATCCTGAAGGAGAAGGGCATCCGCTTCCAGACGCCATTCACCAAGATGAGGACCCACTGGGATACGGGAACTCGAACCTACAACAGCGCAGAGGAGGTAAAGGAGGAATTGGCGAGACGCGGCCTGGCGTAGAAGACGGCGGTGGCGACGGGTGCAGAGGGGCCTGCGGCACTCGGTGCCCCGCACTACGACGGAGTGGCAGTGCAAGGAGGGATCCTGGAGGGGCTACGCATCAGCAGCGACACGAGCCAGAGAAAAGCTACAAGAGTTTCAAAGATTCTTTGATTAAATTCAGAGAATAAAGGGAAGAAAGCTGGTAGGGATGTTCTAGTATGACGGGTGTTTTTAGTTGACAAATTATTAAAATTGAATTCCCATGTTAATAGAAAAGAGACTGTGGGAAGTCCGGGTCGCTCCTTTTTTTTTAACGTTGGACTCATTTAGAACGACTAAAATCCTCATTGCAGGTTCAAGTGTCATTTCTAAGTTAGGTTAGATTTTTGACTACCTTCACGCGGGCCGGACAGAGACACGCCGTAGTTTGGCCATGCCTGATCTAAAGGAAACACATCTCTCTCAGCAAGAGCTAAATCAACATGATTTAAAAGCTAAACTCAACACAACAAACCATCGCCCCGGTCTCATCCTCTCTCCAAATGTCAACATTCTTATTCGCGTTTGCTGGTTGTTTCGCGCCGTCTGTTTTTTTAAACGACGTAGTTGTGCGGTGGTGCGTGCGCACTTACGTTGTCCAGTTAATAGTCCGACTAAGGCGTATACATGGCCGAGAAATTAGAATTCCAATCGCATTATCTGGGTGTCTCAATCGGAGTTCTCCGATTCCAATCGGAGTTCTAAAACTCCGATCATAATCGGACTAAGGCAATAATTCAAATTTCTCTAGTGCCATGTAAACGCACTGAGGGACGCACAGATTGCACTCCGGCGCAGGTGTGATTGATGACGCGAAGGTGGGGGCAAACCCACCTGCCACATCGTTAATTAATTCAATTAATTAATTAAAGTGCTTTTTGAACCTTTGGCCGTTCCGTAGATTGTGGAAACGGGAAATGAATTGACTCACAGCACACAGTCACACGCTTGCAGCCGGCTTGTAAGCACAACAAAAAAAAGAAAAAGACACTGAGCATAGATGAGCACTAGGAAGGACTAACATGGATAAGGCGTCAATTGTAAATGGAAAGTTCCACTTCAAAACCCTGCCAGATGGCAGTCTTGACGGGACAAAAGTGAAATGCATTTACTGTAAAGCTGTATTTAGTTTCCACCGGAGTACGAGCAGTCTTACGTTTCACTTGTCTGCGAAGCATACAGCTGACGCGGAGAGCCCTCCGCCCCCTTCTGAGGTAAAGCAAACCACGTTGGATGGTGTGGCACGGAGACCACTGGCCGCGTCCACCACACGCCAACTTTCAACAGCGGGGGCTAAATGGGTGTGGCTACGGCTTGCAGGCCAATTAATGTGGTGGAGGCCGAGGGTCTGCGCGATATCATATATATTATACTGACTATGGATGAATATGACACTGACTGGATGATTATGGCACTGACTGTGGATTACTATGGATGCTGAACAGCTGTTATAGGCTATACTGCCTAACTGCACTATATCAGTTGAGTCCTGTACTGTATTGCACTGCCCCCTGTTTAATGCACACTTTATTTATTGTTTTGATTTAATTTAATTTATTTTGTGCATCACAGCTTGATGCAATGCATAAGTGTCATCCTTTTGTCTTAATGGCTGCTGAAAAAGGGGGATGAATAGTTCAAGTTCGAGTTGAAAAGTAAAATATAGAAATTTTGGTAGGACTAGTAATCATTACTATGTAATGTTACAGTTATGCCCATCTGTTATCTTTGTTGGGCTTGAGTTTATGATTATTTTTTTTTACCCTGTGCATCTTTTGTTTTGTTAGTCGTACTTGTCATTGCTCCAACACGAATAAACATGCTGCATCCCACTAGATGGCGCATTTGCCTTATTTACAAGCACCATGGTCATCAGAGCTGATCTCTGCCACTCTCAGCAGCGTGAGTCTAAGGTCTACTAAGATTCCACAATCTATTACACCTCGTGAGCAAAACAGGCTACAGGTAAAATTAAACATCTTCAGTTGAGCAACTCAGGCAAGTTAAACTGATTTAAAAACAAACAAACACTATAATACTAGGAAAAGAATCCGCTATATGTCAATAAATACAACAGATTGAGTATTCATAAAAACAATGCTTACTTTAAATAAGAAAATCCAACAAACCAACAAGTGCAACACTAAAAAGCAAACCAACAATCAAAATAATGCTTAATTGCCTTAGTTTTGTCCCACACTTATCAGCTTAGCTACTAAGAATAACACACATTATTCACCTGGACAGAAGGAGGTTCTGAGGAATGTGTTGGTCCTGGAGCTTCCTGGTCAGGATGTTCGGGAGATCCCTCTGGCTCAATGTCTGGAGCGCCAACATATTTTAGAATTGCTCCTGCAGAGACAAAGCTCATTAGATCATCAAGCAAAACAGATCAGAAGCGCATTTTCCTATTTTATTATTACAGTGATGTTGCAGTAATATAGGAAAATTAAAAATTCATTTGTTTTTAAATTAAACATTATGGTTGCAGTGTCCCTTTAAAGCTTTTACCCAATTACAAAACTGTCATTTTTAAGAGTTTTTGGCATTACTTTACACACTGTACTAGTTAAAGTAATAAAACTAAGATAAATGACCCACTGCCACAACAGTCTAAAATAGTCAACACCATGCCAAATAAAGTATTTCCATAAAATATTTCTTTGAATTATAAAACAGTAGCACATTTCTAATGAAGGGCCTACAAAATACAAACTAAGCTTAGTAAATTCATCCTAAGTTAAGGCTAAAATAACATTAAGAGTCAAATATGTGAGAGACAACTTCCACTGAACAATAACAGGGGACTGACTACAACAACTACAACATGCCCTCCCTCCCGCGCTCCCTGTTAGAATGTGAATAAACGGGTGTGGAGTCAATCACTCATTCCCATGGCAGGATAGGCCAACATGGCAGGATATGGTCAACTTTCATAAAACAAACAAAAACGCTGATTCATGACGAACAAATATTAGCCAGCCAGCTAACATTTATCCGACGCTAGCTAGCTAGCTGGCTAGCAGGACAAATAAACAAACTTGGGGGGGACAACAGCGTTTCACCTCCACCTCTCCAGCCCACATCACAAACAAATAACTTACCTTTCCCTTTTGCAAGTTTTTCTTGATCAGTTTTCTTTTCCTTCCGTTTCTCCGCACCGCTGGGATAAGTCCTTTTTGATGCCATTATGGTGTCTGTTTGTTTTTAATCCTCTCGCTAACGGGAAGAATGGTAGCTGTCAATCATTCACATCATACCTGTGCGTCGCCGGCCCGCTACGTCACAACCTGCGTGACAGTGCGGCAAGCCCCCAGAGTCCAAGATGGCGTCCCATTCCTTTCAATGAAGTTGCTCACCCAGCGCATTGGCTCCCAAAAACGTTTTGACTTCCGCATTGATGGGATAATAGAGCATGCGCAGTTGTGTCAGTGTGGAGACCGTCACTTGACAGACGTGCGGCTCACAAACCGTACAAAATTCAACATGGAAATTAATGTATTCTTTTTACGGAACAACTGACGATGGTTGTTTCGAAATTTTATAAATAATAATAATGATTATTATTATTATTATTATTATTATTATTATTATTATTATTATTATTATTATTATTATTACATGAATAAAATAGTATTATTATAATAATATACTATTATTTGTGTATTAAACAAGTGAGCAATGTGCCACTGAATAATAAATGATAATTCTTTGAAGCAACTCTCTTTGGAAAACAGACAAAGTAATGAAATGATTGGTCTATTTATTTCATGAGAACTAAAAAAATAAAAAATAAAAACTCAACGATCTTGAAAGTTCCTCCCTTTCTCTTGCACCTGTCGATGTGTGTAGCTAACACAAATTTGCAAATATTTTGTCGTCCTCATGGAATTAAACAGCACACCATGTTAATTTATCAGCGAGTGCTCTCTCTTTTCATGCAATTCATCACGCTTAACATGTAATGCTGAATCATGAAAGCTATGGAGCAAAAAATAATAATTACATAAACCACGAGTGAAATAAAATGTGTCATTCATTCAATAAAGATTTCATTCATTCATCTTCTATACCCGCTTATTCCTATTCAGGGTCACGGGGGTCTGCTGGAGCCTATCCCAGCTGTCTTAGGGCGAAGGCAGGGTGACACCCTGGACAAGTCGCCAGTTCATCGCAGGGCCACATAGAGACAAACAACCATTCACACTCACATGCACACCTATGGACAATTTAGAACGTTCAATTGACCTCACATGCATGTTTTTGGAGTGTGGGAGGAAGCCGGAGAACCCGGAGAGAACCCACGCAGACACAGGGAAAACATGCAAACTCCACACAGAAAGGTCCCAGGTCCAGGCCCTGGAATCGAACCCACGACCTTCTTGCTGTGAGGCGGCAGCGCTAACCACTGCACCACCGACTATTTTATTGCTTAGTTGAAAATGCCATTTTATTTCATTTAACAAAGCATATCATTATTTCATCATGCATTTAATTGTTTTGTGGTCCTGTGTTTTAGTGCTTCATAATTGTATTCTGTTGTCAAATTTGCCCATCAAAGTCAAATTATTAATCCTGTGCATCAGTTTAAGGAAAACCAATTCTAGGTAATGGATTGCAGATCTTGTAGTGACCTGTTACAATGGAAAGAAATGTATACATGTGTGCCCGATATTTTAGCTAACACTAAACTTTCTGCACAACTGTCTGCATTGTGCTTTTTCTTCGGCCACAGAGAACAGAAACGTCTGTAGTTCTTTGTTCACCCATGGTACAGTTTCATAAGCTTTTCAGTTTTTAATACGTGTTAATGTAAAAATCCACACGCGAGGCATTTAAAAATGGCGGTTTTGGTCTTTCGTGAAAGACGGCCTTTGGCCAATCAGTGTCCTGAACGTTGCTACGTCACCCTTATGGTCTCAGCTCTGCTCGCTTCGAAGCCCAACGAGGCAGGTACCAAAATCCTAACCCCTGGCAACGTGATAATTGTTTTTTTCAATTGAAGTTTTTGTTATTTTGTTCGTTTTCGTTAACTATTATAACCGTGGTCAGGACCTCCAGTGAGAAGATCCACTGGAGGACATTTAGAGCAAACAGTCAGACAACAGCAGCTTCACCACATCAGCTGAAAAATGGAGTTTGGATGCTTTCAGCTTCAAGTCGTGGACAGAAAATGATGACACTGTCACACTGATGTTTTCTTCTCCAACCTTCTCTCAGCTCCAGAGGTTGGTGGTCTGCAGGAGCTTCTACAGCAGCAGAAGATCAGTCTGGAGAGGAAATGTGAACGTGTGACTGAAGGTGAAGAAGCAGGAAGTCAAACTCTCCTCAACAGCATCTACACTGAGCTCTACATCACTGAGGGACTGAGTGAGGAGGTCAACAGAGAGCATGAGGTCAAACAGCTGGAGACCAAGAAGAACAAGAAGACCAAGGAGATCCTCCACGACCGTCCAATCAGGTGCAGCCAGATCTTTGAAGCCTCACCTGAGCAGCAGGGACTCAGGGAGTCAGAGTGGTGCTGACCCGGTCTCTGGGCTGGACTGGGAAGCCTTGGGGTCCCACTGGTGGAACTGGAGGAGGTGACTGGGTCCAGGGAAGTCTGGGGGTCTCTGCTGAGGCTGCTGCCCCCGAGACCTGACTCCGGATACGGCAGTAGAAGATGGATGGATGGATGGATGGATGGATGGATGGATGAATGCCAGGTGATAGAACATTTCATAAAAACAGACTCTGCATTATAACTTCTATTACACTCTAAAAAACTCACTCCAATATAACTGCACTCGTCCTTCTCTCACATTACATTGGATCACAATGACCAAACAACACAACAAAGACAATGATCCAACTGTACTGCCACGTCCAGACTCAGTGTAGGTCTGTAGGCCTCTTGGACCTTCATGTGAACCACTGCGTGTTGACTGGAGGTGAAACATGACTGACTGCTGTCCTCCTACCTGGACAATGCAATCTCACTTTCATTCTGCTGCAGATGGCCATTTTCATTTTACACCGTCCAAATTTACAGCTCAGGGCGCTGGGACGAATTCCAAATTGTGTGCAGATACAGGCCTACACTTCAAATAATTATGAGAAAAATCCAACGTAAAGAGAGCACTTCCATTAGGAAATAGTCAACATGAAATTTCGTCTTCTACTGACACCTGCTGGTCAAATTGAATAGTTGCAAATATTGTGAACAAGTTGTCATCTAATTCTAATCCTAAACAATATGGCCATTCCAAGTGAAGTATTAAGACAATTAATCAGGTTTGTACTGCTTGATTGAACACATTCATCCCGTTCCAGTGCACTAAAACCCACTTCCCTTCAGGACCGTGTCAGCGAAGCCAAAACTTCCTTGAGTGACGCTGTTTCCCAGCATGCAATGCGAGCTAGCGATTTCACAATACTATTTCATCACAAACATGGATGTAAAAAATAAAAAGGGACGAAAAATGAAACTTCAGGAACACCAACCATTGCAATACAAGCAGAACTAGGCCGAAGTTTTATATTATGTACACTATAATACAGCCTTCTGGTGGACAAGCCATACTATTTAATCCGTGTCCTCCTATGGCACTTCCGTGGGTGGAAGCTCATCGTAGAGGTCACGTGCTGGTTGCGCGTCACTCCACCGATCACCTCGGGGCCCTTGCAGGGGATCTGCAGGGTATCTGATTCAGTTGAGTATATGGAAAATATGGGTCGATGGTCAGTTGTAACAAGAGAAGCTTGCTGGCAAAAATAATGTACTACAAGTGAATGTCACACTTTATTTTTTTTTTGTATGAGCATTTAAAAAAAACAACATCATGATAATCGAATACAGACACACACCCGAATCCAACAAGAACGAGAGTTTGGGGTCCGTAGCGACGGCACAAAGCGTAGCATCGAAGTGTTGTTGTAGCCCTCCAACAGCAAACAACGTTCTTGTCTGCCTTTTAAAATAACCAGGAGCACAAGAAATAGGGTACACCTTATCTGCAAAGCAAGTAACACGTACATTATGAACTATCGTTCCATATCATAATAGATTTAATATGTCAACCGAAAGCAGCTGACCGGCTGAAAAGACTCACTCCACCCCCTAGTGTTGTGAGGAGGACACGTTCCCGTCAATAATTTGAATTTCTCAGCTGCATGGATACGGGGACCAAGCTGAGAACTCCGATTGGACGAGAAAACAGAATTATTGCTTAGTCCGATTAAGCTCTGCATGTAAACACACTGATTGATTGACATCGGCGCTTCCACACACGCACATATATATGTATATATATATATATATATATATATATATACATATATATATATATGTATATATGTGTGTATGTATATATATATATATATATATGTATATGTATGTATATATATATGTATATATATATATGTATATGTATATGTATGTATATATATATATATATATATATATATATATATATATATATATATATATATATGTATATATATATATATATATATATATGTATATATATATATATATATATATATAAATAAACCTCTTTCAATGAACTCCAAAACATACATGGTCAAAATCCATATTATTATGTTGTTGTTGTTTTTAAATGCTCATACAAAACAAAAAGAAAGTGTGACATCCACTTGTAGTACATTATTTTCGCCAGTAAGCTTCTCTTGTTAAGACTGACCACATACAAAACAAAAAGAAAGTGTGACATTCACTTGTAGTACATTATTTTCGCCAGTAAGCTTCTCTTGTTAAGACTGACCACATTGACCCATGTTTTCCATATATTCACCTGAATCAGATAACCTGCAAGGGCAACGACCTTGTCTCAGACCTTCCCCGAGGTGATCGCTGGAGTGACGAGCAACCAGCACGTGACCTCTACGATGAGCTTCCACCCACGGAAGTGCCATAGGAAGTCACGAATTAAATAGTATGGCTTGTCCACCAGAAGGCTGTATTATGGTGTACATAATATAAAACTTCGGCCCAGTTCTGCTTGTATTGCAATGGTTGGTGTTCCTGATGTTTCATTTTTCCCCTTTTCCCTTTTTATTTTTTACATCCATGTTTGTGATGAAATAGTATTGTGAATCGCTAGCTCGCATTGCATGCTGGGAAACAGCGTCACTCAAGGAAGTTTTCGCTTCGCTGACACGGTCCTGAAGGGAAGTGGGTTTTAGTTCACTGGAACGGGATGAATGTGTTCAATCAAGCAGTACAAACCTGATTAATTGTCTTAATACTTCACTTGGAATGGCCATATTGTTTAGGATTAGAATTAGATGACAACTTCTTCACAATATTTGCAACTATTCAATTTGACCAGCAGGTGTCAGTAGAAGACGAAATTTCATGTTGACTATTTCCTAATGGAAGTGCTCTCTTTACGTTGGGTTTTTCTCATAATTATTTGAAGTGTAGGCCTGTAGTTGATGAGGAATCACGGTGTGCTAACGCTACTCAAACAGCTTAGATGAAAAAAGGGAGTGTGATTTAGGTTTGTGGTACATTATGACAATCTTGGACTTGCAAGACTGAGGCGATGGTTCAATTCCCATCAATGTGTATTATATATGTGTTATTTAGCTCATCTATTCTACATTTTGAATAGATCACATTTGACATCTGACCCACTGAACACTTACTATTGAACATATTTTTAAACTATGGGCTATTTAGTCTTGTTTTAGGATATAATATAATTCATTGCACAAACTGTCAGGTTAAGTATAAGAGCTATAGTCTACTACAATCAGTCGTGCCAAAAAAGAGACATTGTCTTTATTTTTCATTTTTATTTTATTGTGTCAGCATTGAACCATACAAGGACATACAATGAGGATACTCATTATAATATTGATGAAGTGTTGTTGTTTCATGTTTTGTTGGCTGTTTCAAGGGTTTATTTAGTTTGTTGTGACACAATCTAAGGTTCAATTTGTAAAGAAATAAAAGTTTTTGTGAAAAAAGATAGTGGTCAAAGTGATTGATATTTGTGTTTGTGTTTTTTGTAGTCTTGTCTGGATTTGTCCTGTTCGTTTCTGGTCTGTGTTTGTGTTCCCACTCTTGGCCTTCACCTTGTCGTGGTGAGTGGGCTTTTAACTAAGACAGGCCAATTATATATATTGTGTGAAGCCAGCAAAACAGTCATTATTATGAGAATTACAACTGAAGCACACTAAATAATACACCATAAGTCACATTTTGCTTTTCTGTTATTAATCTAATGTGTGTTATGTCAAGCCTCCACAGTGGCGTGCTGCAGTCAGGATGAGACGAACAAGGTGAATGGATGGACGGATTGATGAGCCCAGCGAGCCTCCACCATCCACAGACAAGCCAGTCCCATCTTCTACCCAGAAGGATGTCTCTTCCATCTATCTTTGCCTGCCAGGGAAATGCAACCAAACATAGTAATTACAGATGGTGTTGTCTCTGTTAAAGTGACACATGGAGAAAAAAAAAATATATATATGTTTTGTGATTCATGTTCATGACAATAACAATCGAACAGATTTTCTTCATTCTTCCAATGAGTTTCGCAAACAAACATGTAATTTTCCCTGGATCATACAAATACGTTTGTAGATTATATAAAGACAATTATAAAACACATTTGTTGTGGTTTTATATTAAAGCAGATAGTCAAACGTAAATGTAGCATGGTAATGTTGCGAAGACACATTTATTTTTGTTTTTCTTTGTTTCTTTAGAAGCTTTTATTTTGGTTTTCTGTGGAAGCACAACAGACAACACACATGTTAACGTCCGCTACTACGGTTCGCTCCGCATAGGTCTCACGAGCCACTTGAGAGACTTCCTCTCGAGTGTTATCTACTTTTTACATTTCAAAACACAGATCCATACCCGACTTCGACTTGAACTTATTAATCATGTCGTTTCCCACATTTCCCACATCACTCAGAGACGATACATTCAAAACGTAAATTTAACTCACATACCCTCGATCTCAGACTTCAATTACGAAACAGCCACACATACATTTGCTCTTATTTTCAACCATTTCCCCTTCTCACCTGTGGAAGCACAACAGATAACACACACGTTAACGTCCGCTACGACGGTTCGCTCCACATAGGTCTCATGAGCCACTTGAGACCTCTCTGGCGTTATTCCCCGGGGCGAACACGACCTCCACTGGTAGAAGTGGGTAACTGCACCCTGCTCACTGATCACTCTCACACACGCCACAAACCACAACAAAAGCAGGAACAGTGCTTTGCCACAATTATGCTACATAAACACGTCCTGGTCCCCTCTGGATCCTCTTTTCCGGTCCTCGCGATCACTCTCTTGGCTGCGGTGGGCATGGTTCTTCCTTTGTCAGGGCATTCTCTGGCCCAGTGACCCATGCGGCCGCAGATGTGGCACGCCCCCTTTTCGCCTCTGTCTCCGCTAGTCGCCCTTCGTCGGTTGTCGTTGTTCCTGTAGGGCAGTCTCGCCGTGTCACTGAGGTGCTTCATCATGGTGAGGGAGGCACGCTTTATCTTCTTGTCCTCTGCATCGCTGGCCTCCTGCAGAAGCCTCTCAGCGTGCACTGCATGACGTCGGACCTCTGTCAGCCGGGCATCTTCAATCCCCACGCAGCAGCTTGTGTTAACTGCTTTGGCGATCTGGGGGAGCAGCCCTTGTCTGAAAGCAGTGATGAGGCTGGCCGTTTGGTTGACGGCAGTCCTGATGAACGTGGCGACGCTGCGGCGTCGGTGCTGGAGTGCGCAGGGTTGTACGGTGGTAGCGTTGGATGAGGGCAGGCGGGAGGAGGGAAGACAGGCATGTCAGGGAGAGGGTCCCTCGGGCCTGTAAGAGAAGGATACAGACGATTTGGTGCATTTGAATGCTCGTGTGTGAGCGGCTCCTTTTCTCCCTCCTCTGGGGAGTGTGTGTGAGTGTGTGCACCCTCTGCCGTTATCTCTGTCACCCCTGTGCTCCAGCGCCCAGCGCTGTTCACACGTTTGTTTTTGTTTTTTTTACTTGTTTCCTGTCCCTGACTTCTGCTTCAGTTTTCCAAAATGAAAAACACCTTTCATGATCTTTGATGATCTGAATTGCATATTTGTTTGTTTTTTTCTTTTTTGTAACCTTTCCCTCTGCTATCTTCAATTTATCCCGGAGGTTTCTCAATTCCTCCAAACTCAGTGATCCCCCTGCTGGGAAATCATACTTTTCAACCCAAATTCCCAACATGTCAAGACAATCTGGACCATATTTTTTCCTCATGTCGTCCACAATTGGTCCCCCCTGGGGAACAGCAGCAGCCACTTTGCTCTGGTTCTTCCCCAGCACTGTCTAGTTAGACTTATTACTCTGACTTTTCACTAAGTTTTCACAAAATTCCAAGTCAGAAAATACACAGGCGTCCCCGTGCACCCCTTTTTCTTACTCTGGAGCAAAAAGGTGGAGAAAAAACTCACCCCTCTGGTAGTTTACCTACCAGAAGCTTCCGGCTCACTTGTGGAGCGGGAATTTCAGTGTTGATTCAGAATCAACACCGACCTGACAGGCACGGTTAACGTATGCGCTCCGTCCTGCCCCGGGACCGTTCGTAGACGACAAGGAAAACAACCCACTGGTCACTGATATGTCTGAGACAAGAACAATTACTTCTCACCCGATCTCTGAATCAGCACTTCCCTTCCAGGTTCGCTTGGATAGACGTGAAGCCGATCAGATTCACTCTTAGACGCCGATCCTCTCATCTCTGAATGCTTGGTTCGAGGTAGAGGGGGAACGAGGAGTTTCCTCCGTTCCTGGTCCCGGGCCCTCAACGTCCCAGAGTTCCACTGACGGGTCTCCAGCAATCCTGTTCGTGACGCCAAATTGTTGTGGAAAAGAGCGAAGATGCCGATGCAGGAATACTGGGATAATAAGTAATTTAATGAACAAACAATAAAAAAAGGGATCGGAGCTCCGAGGCACAAAACACAGTAAAATGGGAGTGCGAGTGCGAGGTGGGAAGGAGGAAGAAGGTCTCTTATACACAGGACTGGGAGGGGATAAGATAAGGAAAGAACAGGGAGGAGAACAGAGAGAGACAAACCAACGACTATACGATAGTTGACCGATTTCACAGCTCATATCCTGTACAGGGAGAGGATGAGCACATCAGTGGCAGGCCATAAAACAAAGTGAAATACGATGCGTATATGTTAGCCTAGGATTCTAACAGTTTACACGTGCTACTAGTGATCATACAATATAAACCAAGGTAAAGAATAACACAAGAATACTCTATCATGTTCGACCCATCTTAATAACCGAGATTTTTTTTCCAGGTGCGCTTTGCTCATCTCTTTGTACCAAATATTTAGGGGAGTTTTTATAACATCACATAGATTATTAGAGTATATAGTCTTGAAAGCTTTGTCACCCAGCAGAGATTGAAGTGGGATATCTAGTTGGTCAAATTCTAGCTCCTTCCATTTTGCATCGTAACCCGCCCTGCACCAGTAGACTATATACTGCAGTTGTGCTGCTTTATAGTCGTCCTCCAAGCATGGGAGTGACATCCCTCCCTGTTAAGTGTAATGTTTTGTAGCGTACCCTTGGTTTCTTGTTCTGCCATATGAATCTAGAAATGATCCGATTCCATTCACTGAATTTCTTATTGGGTATTTCTACAGGTAGCGATTGGAGTAGAAATAACAATTGTGGTAAAATAACCATTTTTTAAGTATCTATTTGGTTGTAAAAATCAAGTACTAGGGGAGTCCAACTGTCCAGATCATTTTTAATTTTGGTTGTGATGCTACCGTAGTTTACACTATATAAATCTTTGGGGGTCTTGGGAATATGAAGACCTAGGTATTTCAAAATTCTGGTTTTCCATTTAAATTTAAAGGACTTACGTATGTTTTCTTGAGGTATGTAATTCAAAGTAAGAGTTTGAGTTTTCTCTATGTTCAATTTGTATCCCGAATATTAACCACATTGGTCGAAGGAGGGCATTAATTTAGGGAGACTGGTATCCGGGTCGGATAAAGTCACCAGGATGTCATCTGCATATAAACATGTCTTATATTCTTTCCCCTTGAATAGTATTCCCATGATTTCTGTGTCTTCCCTAATCTTTTGAACAAGTAGCTCTATAAATAGAGCAAACAAGATGGGGCTCAGTGGGCAGCCCTGTCAGCAACCCCTCTCCAAACGGATTGTACCTGAAAGATTGCCATTTATTCTGATCCGGGCCACAGGTGAATTTTAAACATTTTATAACTGTATTGTTAAAGCCAAAACGTTGCAGGACCAGGTATAAAAATTCCCATAGAACAGAGTCAAAAGCTTTTTCTGTGTCAAAGCTAATTGCTAAGGACATTGTGTTTCCTTTGCTCATTATATGTAACAGACGTATAGCTCGCCTAACATTGTCTTGTGTTTGTCTATTTTTAACAAAACCTGTCTGGTCCGTGTCAATTAGGTTAGGGATAATATTTTCTAGTGTGTTGACAATAATTGAAGTGAAAATTTTATAATCAGTGTTTAAAACTGAGATAGGTCTGTATGAGCTGCAATCTGTCCTAGCTTTCCCTGGTTTCAGTATTACAGATAATATGGCCTGTTTCCAAGATGGTGGGGTCTCGCCACCTTTTCAGACATAGTTAAAACAATTTAATAAATAGCAGTGGGGTCAGAGAGTCCCTAAAAGTCTTATACCATTCTGCTGGTAGTCCATCTCCCCCGGCTGCTTTGCTTGTTTTCAGTTTAGAAATTGCCTTGTCGACCTCTGCATTTGTAATCTCTGTAGTTAAGCACTTATTTTGTTCTGTGACAACAGATGGCAGGTCTAGGGATTTCAAAAAATTGATTGACTGTTACTGCTTCTGCTAATTCGGGTTGAGTGTATAAATTCCTGTAGTATGATTCAAAAGACTTATGTATTGCTTCTGGCTTATAACACATCTGGTTGGTGACCGGGTCCTTTACCTTATATATGGATCTTCCAGACTGTTGTTTTTTAAGTCTCCAGGCTAAGAGTTTTTTAGCACGGGGTCCATTTTCATAGTGGGTTTGTTTGATATACTTAAGTGTAAGTTCCTCCTGGTCCTTCAGTTTCTTATTTAGTTCTGATTTTACTACGGTTATTTGTTCCAATAAGCTGGGGTCGTTAGTCTCTACATGCTTCCGTTCCAGTGAGTCTAATTTACTTGTCAAGTCGTTAAGGTGTTTAAGTTTTTCTTTTTTCCTTTGTGATGCCCAACTTATAATCTTCCCACGCAATACTGCTTTTCCAGCATCCCATAAAATACTCTGTGACGTCACTGTGCTACCGTTAAGGTCTGTATATTCCTTCCTTTCTTTCCTAATGTAATCTTCAAATCGGGTGTCATTTAATAGGGAGGTGTTGAGTCTCCAAATAGTGTTTTTGTGTGGGACACCTACATTTATTTTCACATATACACCTGAGTGATCTGATATGTCGCTAACAGCAATTCTACAATCTAAAACCCTGTGTCTGTCTGTTCTGAACATAAAGAAATAATCGATCCTCGAGTAAACTGAATGAGGGTGAGAGTAAAAAGTCAATTGTTTAGTGGATGGATGAAAATCCCTCCATACATCAAACATACCAATCCTTTTAATCATCTTCTTAATATTTAGTGACTGAGGATTTGTTTTCTTTGTCGGGTTTGATGAGTCTAGAGTGGGATGCAGCTGTACATTCCAAGGGGACTCGTGCCACGCAAAGCCTATTCCGACCTGGCGATCCTGTTTGAATCCATTAGCAACCAGCTACATTACCCCGGGCAGCTTCACGGGTACAGGTGGATGTATGCTAAATGCAGAGAAAATGGACTGCGTGTGAGAAAAGAGTCTGTGCGTTTGGTTTTGAAGGAACTGCATCCAAGAGGAGTGTCATTAAGGCAAGCGGGGCGTCTCAGACGGAGGAATTACTTCTCAAACTTCTCAACTTCATCTGGCACCTGGACTCATATGATGAACTGAAGCCATATGGTATTTGTGTGAATGGATGTATCGATGGCTTTTCAAGAAAAATAATCTGGCTCAATGCTTACACAACAAGTAGTGACCCAAAAGTAATTGGAGGGTGCTACATAGAAGCGGTACAGCGTTTTGGGGGGTGCCCTAGAGTTGTTCGAGGCGACCTTGGAACCGAAAATGGCCATGTTAGAGGCTTCCAGCGTTTCCTCGTCCCTGTTCAACCAGACGACACCCTCGATAGTTACTTGGAGGGGGCCAGCACCGCCAATCAAAGAATTGAATATTGGTGGGGTTTCCTGCGTGGCCAGCGCATGGAGTTCTGGTTAGCCTTGTTATCAGACCTCAGAGACAACGGGCATTTTGATGGCGAGTTTCTGGACAAAAGTCTCCTGCAGTTTTGTTGTATGGGCCTCCATACAGGTGAGTTCATGAATAATGTTTTATTTTCATTTTGTGCGCATGTGTATGTGAGTGAGAGAGAGGGGAGGGAGGACAGAAACGGGAAAGGGGGTGTTGGGAAGACAGACAGATAGAGACGGGAGGAAAGGAAAAAGACTGCTAAAGAGAAGGGGTAGAAAAGGGAAAGGAACAGAGATGGAAGGGGAGAGAGATGGAACAGAAGGGTAGAAACAGAGAGGATAAGAGATGGGGAGAAAAAGGGGGTGGGAGGGAGGGATGAACAGAGACAGGGAGGGAGAGGGTGGGGTTGCTCATGTGTGAATGCTGTAATTTAGTGTTTTATTTCTGTTCTGCTGGCACAGCTCTTCCTAAATGTATACATTTTCAACAGGATGAGTTGGATGACACTGCACAGGTGTGGAATGCACACAACATCAGGCCATCAAGAAACCTGAACGTCCCCAGCGGTCGGCCTAATGTGACGCATGCTGTTCCTGAATTTGACCGAACAACAGATTTTCTCTCCCCTGTTGAAGATGAACACATTCAACTGTGCAAAAATGAATGTGTCTTTCGGCTGGCTGTACCATGTAATCCAGATATTTATGAACTCTGTATCATCTTTATGGCTGAGTCCCATCTTGCTCCACCAACAGATCCGTATCAGGCTGTGAACTTGTATTTGCACCTAAGAGAGGCCATCACTGCATCTCTCTAAACCACCCGACCCTCTCCACAGGATGGACACTTATTCCACTGCAGTGCGCCTCCCCCTGACCCTATCCAGAGAATGGACACTAAATTGTTGTGAACCTCCTGTTATTTTGTGTATTGTTAAATCTCTAGTGTTCCTTTTAAAAATACACAGGGATATTGGTTATTTACTGCACTGCTTTGTTTCTGTTATTACGCAATCCTTATGGTGATACTATTTACTGAATTTACTTTTTGACCTGAAGGTCGTGTGTGCAAAGAGCTGTTAAATAAAAGTAGCCATGTGAAAGAACTTAACTATGTTGTTGAAACATTGAGAAACACAGAAGCACAAGGTTACTTTAAGATTTACTTTAATTATTCTTCACTTCCATGAATTAATGAACATTAACGTGATTCTTTAAAGTCAACAATTCCTGAAAAATTAAACCGGTGTTGGACAACTCGTTCTGAATGCTTGGTTAGAGTAAACAGATGGACCTGTAAGCAGTCATTTTCAAAACAACATTTTCACTTTCAACAAAAAAAAAAAACACCCTCATAAAACTCTGCTGAAGCATTTACTATTCTGTAACACAAGTGTAACTATGGAAGCAGATAGTTACCATAATCCAAATAAAAATGCAATAGCAGAAATGCTTTTAAATTTTAACAACAAAGCTGCATTATTTGACTCATAATTAAAATGGTTAATAAGTCATTCAATCTGCATTTTCATTTTCTTCTTCAAGACTGCTCATTCTTGTACTTAATTCAAATGAAAAAGGAAAACACATTTGAGATTTAATTTTCAAAACATGCACCAGCAAAGAGTTACCAAAATTCAATATGAAATGTAAAATTCAAAAATGAAAAAGCAATAGCAGAATGCTTTTTCATTTTAAGAACAAAACTGCATTAGTTGACTCATAATTAAAATCATTAATAAATATTGCTATATGCATTTTCATTTTCTTATTCGTGTCGCACCTTTTATGACACAATCAAAAAGAAAACTGAGGGCATTGTTTTTTAATTTTCGTGGTCCTGCCCTGCACAAGAGTTACCACAACTCGAAAACGAAATCGCAATCTCAAAGTAAGCGCGCGGCGCAGGAAAGTGACATCAGCAGCTCTCCACCTGTGGGTATGGCGGTATGACGCCAAGTGTCATTTGCCTCCTGTTATGTGTAAATTCTAATGTTTGTGAATTTAATAAAGATATATATGTATATATATATATATATATATGTATATATATATATATATATATATATATATACATATATAAATATATATATATATTTTTTTTTTTAAAAAGAAAAGAAAAGAAAAAAAAGGTATGGCGGTATGACACCACTTTGCCATCGTTACTTCTTTCACGTCATTGAAGTTGCCGGTAATCGAGATTTAAATCGGCGAAAAACGTGGACCACTGACAGATCTCGCACCAGCATCTGCCACCAGTCGACGGATTGATCTGTTGCTTCGCATCCTGCGACGGATGGACTGGTGGCCAACGCCGAACAGCTGTTACTCCACCCATGTAACAAATAGCTTTAGCTTTAATGTTGTGCTGGTGCATCAAGGTGTTCCATAACTGACAACAGGTTGGCTAGGGCAACCTTGTTTGCGTCCGTATCTGGGACGGCAGAATACCTGCTCAACTCGGTCCCGAGCATCAGATTCAGATACACTATTCAACTCCACCTGGGAAGCTAAATCCAGCAGGGTTTGAACAATTGTGTCAATGTGCGCCATGCTCAAATCTGTCCGACCAACGAGATCCGTCAGTGGTCCACGTTTTTCGGCGATTTAAATCTTGTTTACCGGCAACTTCAATGACGTGAAAAGTAACGATGGCAAAGTGGTGTCATACCGCTATACCTTTTTTTTGTTTTGTTTTTTTAAATATACAGTATATATATACATTTATTAAATTCACAAACATTAGAATTTACACATAACAGGAGGGAAATGACACTTGGCGTCATACCGCCATACCCACAGCGGAGGTGGAGAGCTGCTGACGTCACTTTCCTGCGCCGCGCGTTTACTTTGAGATTGCGATTTCGTTTTCGAGTTGTGGTCACTCTTGTGCAGGGCAGGACCACGAAAATTAAAAAGCAATGCACTCAGTTTTCTTTTTGATTGTGTCATAAAAGGTGCGACACGAATAAGAAAATGAAAATGCATATAGCAATATTTATTAATGATTTTAATTATGAGTCAAATAATGCAGCTTCGTTCTTAAAATGAAAAAGCATTTCTGTTATTATATTCTTATTTTAATTTGGATTATGGTAACTGCTTCCATATAAAACAAATATATCCATAAATATATACAATGTGAGAATTGTTTCTTGCAAGAGCTGTACTTCAACCCATGACCATCGATAAAAGTGTACACATCTAATCGTAAACAATCTGCTGCAACCTGAATTTCCACTTCTGTGTCTATAAACCAGTCACAGCTTGACTGATGGCTCTGAAGAAGCAGTTTCCATCAGCCTCTACATTCTCATTTGTACACGCCGAACCTAATGGGCCATTGCAATCAGAAATTGGAAAACTCGCACGGTCCAAATGAATCTTCAAGTTTTTGCAAAGGTCTAAACAAACATCAACATCAAGGGGAGAGAAGTTACACTCTTCATTGGTCACAGCAGTGACAAACTCTACGTCAGAATTATCCATGTCAAAGTGAGGAGTTTTGCTCTTCTGAAGTGACTCACTGTTGCCAGCTGGTGCTGGAATTTTAAACCGTGACCGGTTTCGCCTTGATGAAAAGAACCATGCAGAACCTTGGCTAATCTAAAACCAGTGCCATGATCTGCCACTGCATCTTCACTAGTACTAACTGACGATGGATCACAAATCACATGTGCGAGGCGTAGAACGAGCGGAGCAGTCAGAGGCAACAGAAGAAGAAAGAAAAGCCTCCTTAGCTTAGTTGATCTTCTGTGTTGCCTCCTGGACGGTGCTGGCCTCCTCTGGCTTGGTGCTGGCAACCACGGGAGCCACAGGAACCACGGGCACAGCTCTGGTCATCTGTGGCGTCGCCTCCACCTGATTAAAATAAGAAAGATGTGATTTTATGCCAATAAACATAGAAAGGAAAACACTAGGCTTTACACGATCACGATTTTTGTGCCGATCACCGATCAGTGAGTTTAAATAAACCGATCACCGATCACCGATCCGATCACGTTAGGGGCAATAAATACTTGTTTCTGTACACCCCTTGCCTTCTCAGGAGCACCGTCTAAAGTTGTTTGCTTTAGCATCCGTTTCAGAGTTTGCTTTTCTTTTTCTTTCTCCGCGCTGCGTTTCTTAAACTCGACATGCTCCTCCGTGTGTATCTTTTCCAAGTGCCTGATTAAATTTGTGGTGTTGAAATTTTTTGCCATAGTTCCCCCGCGAGGTACTGTAGCGTTGCATATATTGCAGATTCAAAGAAACTTTATTGTCCGTCACATACCGACAGTGCTCAAAACAGGAAGAGGCACGAAGACGAAAATGAAGGTTTTTGAATCATGAATCATTAGCTCTCGGTGTTATGCCCCGGCCTAGGGGGAACCAGGACACAACATAAAGGCTCCCCCCCTTCTCCCAGCTCTCAAATTAGACAAAGGTGCTTCGTCCACAGGATGGTTTTTATTAAACGTCACCATCATTTCACTGGCGTCAGGGAGGGCATGGCCAAAACAACAAACTAAATGGCTCTCTTATGGATCTTACCTATGAAGAAAACAATCAAATAAATGACAGTCAAACTAACCTCCTTAACCAAAACACAGGAGAAAAGGGTCACAACACAAATGGCTTCCCTCCCCTACGGGCTACGTGGACACAAAGGGAACTGAAATAGATTACAAAACAGAATTGATGGCTGAACACAGAATGCTGCTGCTGCGGCACATGGCCTCTGGTTGGGAGCTGGGAGAAGGACAAAGAGACCGAGGTGTTGAAGTCCTCCTCCTTTAATATTGGCACCAGCCAATCACCTTTCCGCACCTGGAACAAGCAAAAAAAAGGGAACACAGGATCTACTGCGCCACATAGTGCCCAAACGGACACACAGCAGACAAAAGGAACTGACAACAATGTAAACCCAATCTATAGATTTACATAACACTCGGATACAAACAAATAAACATGTCGATGCTGTGAAACTACTTTGGAGGAAATGAGACAGATTAAAAAAGTTTCAACACGACCATGACGTCATTGATCGGTGATTCATGACATGACGCCCGATCATGAACGTTTCAAAAAATGCCAAATATCGGCCGATCCGATACAGCCGATAAGATCGGTGTAAAGCCTAGAAAACACACACAGGTGATGAAGTGGAAATGAATAAGTACAAACCTGCTGCACTGCTGTGACATTGCTGGAGGCAGACTCAGTCATGTGGACAGTTGAACGTGTTGCCCACACCTGCAAATACAAGGACACAAAGTAACGTTTAAAGAACTGCATTTATTGTCCTATCACAAAGATGCACACAATGAAATACACATATCCCAAATACCAACATGTCACTTGTTTGTTTTGGTTTTTGAGGCAACGCGTGCTGATCGACGTCTCAGGCTAGACATCTGGAAGAACATAAAGAAATTAATTCATAAACAAAGTAACACACTAATTAAACTGTACATGTACTGTACATATGTGATCTTGTGTTGATAATAGGGGTGGGGCGATACGGCTAACCCACGATTCGATACTGTGACGATATTTGGCCCACGATAATGACAACATCACGACACACGATATCTTCGATATCTTCGAAATTTTGCCGACGATATGTGACTGAAAAAGAAAAGAATACCCATAAAAAGGAAAATGCCTGTGATCTTGCATTTATTCCAAAACTTTGTATAATGTACAAACAAACGTGCACTGCACAAGCAAACATATTAAAGTGCATGAACATTAATAACTTTCATGTAAACAAGGACAGTGCTTTCTGGTAATGTAAAGTCAGTAGCAACTTGTCTTATCTCAACTTGGGGACTTGGGATATACAAACTGACGGGAAGATGAAAGAGGGAAAAAAATCCTTTCACTGCCCCGATTCTGAAAATCAATAAAAGAAATGATGCAGACAAAATAAATAAATAAATAACCGCGTCCCCAAAATATACGGGACAAAGTGAAGTGCGTCCCCCATCAGTTCATTACGGGACAGGCTTTTTAGTTGCCAAATATGGGACAATCGCGTATTTTACGGGAGGGTTGGCAGCCCCATCTAGACCACAGACGGAAATTAAATGAGGTTTTGTCATTTTCCATAAAAAACGGGACAAATTGTGTCCTGGGAGAGATTTTATCTTTCCCGGGACAGGTGGTGAAAAAAGAGAACAATTCTGGGAAAAACGGGACGGGTGATAGCGAACGAGGCAGCTCTGCAGATTCGTAGTGTTGCCATTGTATTTTACCTTCGCAAAACAGTTGTTGCAGATTGCATATTCTTTATGAAGTTTCCTCCCGTCATCCGTCTCGTAAAAGCCAAAGTGGGTCCACACTTTAGAGTGGTAACTTGCGGGTGGGTCTTTGATTTGTTTTCCGTTGTTGGTATTTTCCGCCGTTCTTGCATGTGCTCTTCCGTTGTTAACTCGTCTTATTCACCGGCCGCTGCTTACGCCTACTTGACTCTTACGGGATTAGCGCCCCCACAAACAGGACAGGAGAGATTAATAGTTGACGGTGACAACGGGGTAAATCCATAATGTGTGTTGAAATAAAATATTGATATTTGCCGTCAGTGTATCGATTATTTATTGCGACAGAAAGCACAACAATATTAGTTGATAAGTGTATGAATAATTGTGTGAATGTTACCGTGGCAGCTGGGGAAACCCTGCCAGATGACTCCACGACGGTCTCCATGTGGTCCAGCAGCACAGCCTCACTGAACCACACGGGATTGGACGGGATGTCTGTGTGAAATGCAGTCTCAACAACTGTTGGTACTGTCTATAAAAAAAGAGGAGAGGAAATCAGAGTCAACTTAGGATAAGTGTTCATTTTTAAAATAAAAAGTTGCACAGTTTGACAAATACACGATTGGGGGAAAAAAAAAAAGAGGGATGAACAGGTTACCTCAACCTCCTGTCCAACAAGAGTCCATTACAGGTCCATACACTGGCATGTAGACAGGACCTGTCACAACCACTCTGGGAGACACCCTGGGTGATGATTGGTTGTGGCACAACACCCCTGGCCTAGGTGAAGGGGGTGCGAGCTGATGGAGCATGCAGCATGCAGACGCTCCACCAAAATCAGTCCTGAGGTGCACCTAAACAGAAAACAACATGTTAACACATATTTGTCATATCAAATGAAGAGCAAGTAAGGCTGAAGAAGGCAAACCTTACACCATCATAACACCACCATGTACAGCTGACGAAGGGGGAGGTGATCGGCCATATACACAAATGTTACACCTGGAAGAAGTGTCACATAATCAATTATGTAATCACACAATTCTAAGAAATATCTGTTAGCACAGTGTCACTGAAGAGAAAAAAATACAACAAAAATATGTATTTTACACACCCATGCGTGCAGCAACACGATGATATACTTGACGTAGCGCTGTTTGTAGTTCTGGCTTGACAGTCAGGCGAGGTGGAAAGTCAAGCACAAACACCTACAAAATAGTTGTATAAAAAAAAAGAACCCAAACAAACATAAAAATGCAAAATAAATTCATGAATATTCTTGTTATTGAACAATGGATCATGGAATTACTTGATATTGATAAAACAAAGTGGCGATGACATTCATGTGTTCAAATTTGTTTGTCACAGCAGATAAACAAACCTTGGGCCAGCGGTCCAACACAGTTGCCAGTAGCGCAGCAAAATCCTGGGCGGAGTCTGTTACAAGCCCGTGTTCAAGGTTGTTGCCCGGGGAGAGAATACAAAACCATCCACAAGTGGACAGAGATGTGAGTCTCCCACCACCAGAACAAAAACATAAAGAAACTCGTGGCTTGACAAAATCACGACCCATACCTTCTTGTCTGGTTGCTGGGCCTTAAGAACGAACTTGCACTGTTTTGTCAGTCAGGAGCAAAACGGGCCATCTTCGCACCCAGGTCGCTGACCAGTACCGCGCCCTGTGTAAATTGACAAAAAAGAAAAATCTAAATATGTTTTTGTAAGATTTATTTGGAATACAACATAACAACACAGGCAGAACATGAAATCATGAACGTGGAAGTACTCACGACGTTCAAAGTCCTTCCGAGGTGGAAAAGGTGTCCAATCCTGTTTTTGCTCCAGGCGTCGTTTCATGGCCAGAGAGCGACGGAATGCCTTGGTGTTCGGCATCTGAACAATGAAATGAAAGATTGTGTCATTTTCAATGAAGGACAATGATAACACAAGTTTACAGAAAGGTTTCTGTACCTTTGCAGCTGGAGACGATGAGCTTAAATCAATAAAGCAAAAGAAAATGTGTATGTGTACTCTTGGACCCTAACCCTAATGCCATATAAGTCTATGGGGTGAAATTTCAACTTTGTCCTACAGATATGGGGCCACTTGCTTTTTCATCAGGAGCCCCCAAGAAGCACCCACGCCAAATTTGGGGCTTCTAGTACTTGAGGAACCCCGAAACCCTAACCCTAATTTCAGCTAACCCTAACCCTAACCCTAACCCTAGTTTCAGCCTTATTGTTAACCCTAATTCAATGCAAGTCTATGGGGTGAATTTTCAACTTTGTCCTAGAGACATGGGGCCACTTGCTTTTTCATCAGGAGCCCCCAAGAAGCGCCCACGCCAAATTTGGGGCTTCTAGTCCTTGAGGAACCCCGAAACCCTAACCCGAATTTCAGCTAACCCTAACCCTAACCCTAGTTTCAGCTTTATTGTTAACCCTAATTCAATGCAAGTCTATGGGGTGAATTTTCAACTTTGTCCTAGAGACATGGGGACACTTGCTTTTTCATCAGGAGCCCCCAAGAAGTGCCCACGCTAGATTTGGGGCTTCTAGCCAATGAGGAAAAATTTGGAGCAGACACGACAGGGTTACAGCTGAGAAGGCACTTAAGATCCTCAAAGGACTGTTGCCACTCACTAGACCAAACAAATGGTTTCAATGGACTGGTTAATTCTTCTCTCGTGGCCGGCAGCTCCACTGCCTTAGTGCTGGAGATGAACGCTCAGGGGCGCCGCCAGGAATTTTGGGCCCCCTGAAAAAAAACAAAAACAAATGGGCCTCCTTTGCGCAGCGCTTGTCAAAAGCTTCACATCACTCTAAAAATACAGTATAGTTCAATAATAGTGCTTGAGTCCATCTTGACAGTGTCAATGTATTTTTATTGTGAATTCTCCACTAAGCAAACTCTTAACATTGATGAATGATTCATGAAAAAAACACTTGATGTCTCTCGGACAAAGTTGAGCTTTGACCTTCATAGACTTGCACTGCATGAGGGTTTAGCGATAAGGCTGGAATTAGAGTGAGGGTTTTGGGGTTCCTCAAGAACTAGAAGCCCCAAATTTGGCGTGTGCGCTTCTTGGGGGCTCCTGATGAAAAAGGAAGTGGCCCCATGTCTCTAGGACAAAGTTGACTTTTGACCCTCATAGACTTGTATGGCATTAGGGTTAGCGATAAGGCTGGAATTAGAGTGAGGGTTTCGGGGTTCCTCATGGGCTAGAAGCCCCAAATTTGGCGTGGGTGTGTCCAGGAGGATCCTGATGAACCTGAAAGTGGCCCCATGTCCCTTAGGACAAAGTTGACCTTTGACCCTCATAGACTACTATGGCATTAGGGTTATCGATAAGCGATACAAACCTGGTGAGTTTAAGACATAGTGACTCTACGTACATGAATGTATGGGGTACCCCGTCCTTACCTTGTTCCAACCTTCCCTCCACAAACCTGGCTGTCCAGTGCAGAAGTCAAAGTGAGAGAGAGAACAAAGAAGGAGGAGGGCCTGTGACACCGCTGCTGATTGGCTTGTTGGTCGGTTGAATGAGCCAATTCTAGAGCTCCCCTCGGTGTCCACACACTGCAAAATATATCTAAGAAACAAACACTTAAATTGAGAAAGAACAGGCTAGAAACAAGTCAAATTATCTGCCAATGCAGTAAGATATTTAGACTTGGTAAGATTTCTTAAAATAAGACGATATATCTAGGCATTTGAAGAATGGAAAAACTCTTGAAATAAACAGTAAAGCACTCATTCCAAGGACTGTACTAAGTCAAATAAACTTGATACTAGCTTCTCAATTCTTTTTTCACGTTTGCTTCTTTCTTAATTTGAATGAAAAGATCTTAAAACCAGACCTACTAACAGTGCAATTCTTCTTAATTTAAGTGTTCACAATATTAGCTTTTTTTTTCTCAAAATGAGACAAAGCATCCACCCCCCTACGCCCATTCCACCCCAAAAAAAAATAATTCAGCAAACAGAATTAATATTGTCAACAACTATTTATTCACTTAAATTGCTGACAGTGCCTTCACTGCCTTGTAATAAAAACGTCACTAAGGCATTGCATCTTAAAACAACCTCAAGCAATCATTTCTAGAACGCAAGTAATGTTGTGTTGTTACAATATTCACCGTCATCATTATTGAATATTGATTCAGATTCCCTGACACTCAGTTACACAAAAAAAAAAAAAAAAACAGCATGGGGACAGCACATAGTGTTGATATATCCTGATAACATGTTTGTTCCAACAGACTCCCACCCACCCTCAAGTTACAACTACCAGGGGAGTGTATCACTACCTATGCCTAGTACACAGCTCTACTCCCCAATAAAATCTTTCCATTCTGCCATGGTCTTTTTTGTATGAGGCTGTGGTGTCTCACTCATGGATAGTATCCTGTAGCACTTCTGTCTGAATGACAGAGAGAAGGGTTGCCACACACTTTTGGATATGTGAGGTGCAGGGCATAGTAGTAATCCATCAGATGAAGCAGACCGTCACTCAAGTCTTCCTTGGCAAGCGTGGTGGCGGGAGTGGCTCCAAGCCAGATGAGACAGCGGGTCCCATCAAACAGCAACACAGGAGTGCAGAAAGACCTCTTCTGCGAGTACATTGTGGGATCTTCTGTTGGCTAAAGAAAAAGAAGAAGGAAACGCCACATCCATGCATGGAACTATGAAGTGTTGAATGTGAGAAAATGCGAACAAACTTTCACCTGAATGAAATTGAATGACACTCACCTACATCCAGCGTTATGCGTGGCTTCATCACTTCATTTTTTTTCCAAACACCATAAAATTACACATTGGTGCAGAAGTCTTCCCATCTCTTTTTTTAGTTCATCAATGAATTTTCTGTTGCCCTTATCCAGAATGCGCCGCAGCTCATTCATCGCCTATAATGCAAGTCAATGTTAAAATCTGCAAAAATGCTTGCTTTTCATCATAAACCAAAACAAGTTAATCACTTACACGATAAAGATCCTTGACACATGAATATGCATCCAGGATCTTTGTTGGCCTTGTCCTGTTCTTTCAGAACATCACTATCAATGAAGGATCTTCTTGCTTGAAACTGCAGGTCAAGAATTTGGGAGACAGCATCTTGGTTGGGTTTTGGTTTCTTGTACAGCTCCTGCAGGGTCTGATAATGTCTGGCCTGTGCTGTCAGACCATCTTTGGCTGATGAAATGGAGGAGACAAATCAGTAAATCAGTCAAATGGATGCAGAATGAAGACACAGTTCCTGGCTTCATTCGGTGCAGTCTTGTCTGGTACGGTGGAATTCTCAGCCGAGAGGAAACCAGATCCAAAACATTATGAACAAGAGAGAAACAATAGACCCAATTAGGAAAAAAGAAAAAAAAAAGTGTTATGCTCGATGTTTTCAGAGCAAAGTAGGTAACCAATCACATCTACACTAATAAGGGCCCAAATCCATTTCCTCCTGAGAAAGTGTTCTGGTCCAGGAAAAAGGTCTCTCAAATCATCACGACAGAGGGTGTGGAGCAAGACTTCATCGATGTTGGCAGCTATAAAGACAGTCCAATCATAAACAAACCTTTTACACTTAACAACTCATACATTTTTTTAACTAATGAATTTAATTCAACTTGACAAGTCAAACCAAGTTTGTTTTGTGCCAATTTCTGTTATCAGAATTAATTGTAAATGCAATTCAGTTTAGACATTTTGTCTCAAATTTGTAAAATACTTCTTTTTGAAATCAGTGTCAGCATACAGTTATTTTAATTACTTAGCGGACAAATCACAGTAATGGAAATTTTTTCATACCTACACATGACATACCATTTAAAATTGATACTGTGACATCATCCAGCTCATCCATTATTGGCCCCGGTTTGGATGTCCATTTAATTTCTCCTCAATCTGGCAGGGAAAAAAAATCATCATATTAAGGTCACAATTAGGACAAGCTAGCCTTCCAACTCAAGGTCCGTTTTTTTACAATGCCCATCTGCCATGGATCCCAAAGTTCCCATGCAATTAAAGGTTGTGACACCTTATCTGAATGATAACCCTAGACAGCTCAACGGATTGCTAGTCATACAGACAACAATCAAAATTGGAGTGAAACTTGTAACCACAATGCCTGCAACATGGTGGTACTTATGGTAATAATCATCAAATACCAGTGTTCTTCATGACCAAATGACAACATCTGATAGGATTGTGCCACCTTGAACTGCAATCAACTTAAATTTTGATAAAAACAAGCAAATTGTACCTAAACTACATCTTCAATCAATCCAATTTGAGCACCCTCTACCCCATAAACTGAAGATACTGCAATACAAACTTGGTAGTACAGTATTTCGTCATGCCACATATAACTAGGAATGCTAATTGCTTGTTCACATGACTAGAATTGCAGTACATCAATCCAATACAAAATACACACTTGTGACACTTGTCATCAAGCTCATAAATCCATCGAGTCGAGATGAGCACGTGCAAGGAGTCGGACTCTGTGAGTTCACATAAACAGAGCATTGCGTTTGCATAAATTATGCACGGCTATCGAGCAAGAAGCCGAGTCCGATTTGGTGCACACAACCACACTATAATGCCTCTCAATGTCCTAACCCATGCCACGCAACACAAACGTGAGGGACCGATTTGAGTTTCTCACGGGACCAGCAGTGAAGTCACAACCGTCGCCCCAAATGAAATGTCGCAGCAGGAGCCTGAGGATTTTCTGAGTCAACATGCTGATCAACAGGTAACGTAATGTTGGCTTCCTTGACGACATTAGACAACTCCCTGTTTATATTTTATCCATATTTTAGTACAAAGCCTCCTTGTTTTCTGATCTGCTCCTGTTTGACTTGTTCGGTTTTTGTTTTGACATTATGCTGTTAGTGTTTATTTCAAATTAACAAGAAGTACCGGTACAGATAGTAGGAAATTAATATAACACTTGCGTCAAACAAAGAATAACTAACTGTACATATCATGTCTACAGGAAGGAGCTGGTACATTAAGTGAGAATATTCATGAATATTAAGAGAAGATATATTCAAGGTTGTCCTGAGGTCAACTGTACCAACCATTGCCAGAGCTTATGGAGCAATTTGATGTTATTGTACAGTACAAATGGAATATTGGAGCTGTTGGAAAAAAAAAAAAAAAAAAAAAAAAAAGCCAACTTTAAGGCTTAATATCTCCAAAATGATACTGTACATATGCTTGATAATGACTGAGGATATAGTCAGGGTATTCCTCAGGTCAACTGTACCAACCACTGACAGAAATTATGGAGCAAAGCAATGTTACTGTACAGTAAAAAATTGAGTACTGGGCCCTTTTTGCCTGTTTGAAAAGCTAAAAAAAAAAGGAAAACAACAACTTTGAGGCTTAATATCTCCAAAATGGTACATTAATATGCCTTATAATGATTGAAGATATATTCAAGGTTGTCCTGAGGTCAACTGTACCAACCATTGACAGAGCTTATGGAGCAATTTGATGTTATTGTACAGTAAAAATGGAATATTGGAGCTGTCGCAAAACAAAACAAAAAAGCCAACTTTAAGGCTTATTATCTCCAAAATGATACAGTAATCAATCACATTTAGAAATCAAATGTTTCTAAATGTCAAGTCAGTAATGTCAAGTCAGTGCTTGATGTGTCATCAGCAGGCGTCGGCGTCAGTAATGGGGCATCGGCGGGTTTCGGGCGGAATCGCCAGGCGTTGGGAAGCGTCGGCGGGTGTCGGGGGCTCGTGGCCAGGTGGCGGACGTCACGGCAGGCAGTGGCCAGGTGGGCTCAGTCCCGCAAACGCTGCTTACAGCTTTAATTTTGTATTGCTTTGATAACATTGTTTAAGTTGAGTTTAAATTTAAACTATTTTTTTTTTCTTAGCTGCTAATTGTTCAAAAATGCTGATGTTAAAAGTGTGTTTGCACAGTATATGTTATGGCACTTTAATTCATATGGCAGTACATTTAAAATAACTGGCCGTCAAGTTCCAGGAACTGACAAACTGCACTGAGTTGAGTGAGATTCTCCAAAGGAACTCCAGTATAAATGTGGACTTTACATTCTAGTCCCATGTGAAGAAAAACCCAAAAGTGAACGTTTTTGTGCCTCACCCTTTCTAACTGGGACATTTGCAAGGGAACGCAGACTGGTTATGCATATTGAATATTCCTGCCTTTAGTGAGAGATCGGTGAGAAACAAGTTTTTGTGTCGTCCTGATAAAAGAAAAATGTTTCTGCTGTTACCTCAGAAATTGCCCGTTATTATTGTGGCTCAGGATTTTGGAGGTAGATTTTTTTTATTTTTCATAAGGAACAGGATAACAGTAATGCCCTGGCATTGGCAATAAGCTTTAATTTTGTATTTGCATTTTTTTTAACTTTAGATTTACATTAAAAATGTTTCTGTGTAAAGTGCTGATGTTAAGTGTTTGCACGATAAATGTTATGGTGCTTTCATTTATATGGCAGAACATTTAAATTAAAGTGTATGAAAGACTTCTTTTAAATTCATTATTGGCTTTTGCGTATACAACGTGATTAATCGTGATTGATCAGGTAAATCATGCGATTAATTGCGATTGAAATTTTTAATCGTTGCTGTAGTGCCGCATCTGGGCCTAATCTTCTTTTCACAGGACAATAGGAATTTATTGCAGCACGGCCTTCCGATGAACCACGTTGGGAGGACGCAGAGGTGGTGCCCGATTGGCTGTGATGCAACTCTTCTGATGATCAGATCTCATTTGGGGTCAGGAGAGACCGTAAAATACCCACTTTAGGAAAACACTTTCCCCACAAATCACAGGGGGGAGTCAGTCCAAGGGGACCTGGCGCCAGGAACGAGGGGTCCTGCTTGGAACTATCCCCAAAGTTTACGACTCTTATCTGCTCCAGGACATTCCTCAGCTTTGAACAACAACACCAGATGTTCATGAAGGACTCACATTTGCAAAATTTTAAAATGTTAAAAACGGTATTTTCTTCTCCACAGGGACACTTCAAACTCACGTATTCACAATTGTTGTCAAAATTAAAGCACAAATGGACTTTGAATGGTTTCCCAAGCTCAAGGTTTGGCCAACCCAGGATTCCATCCTGAAGGAGATGTACAATGGAACTTCAGGTGGAGCCACAGTGCCTTCAAGAGGCAGGAATAGGAGGTGCCTCTGGGGGGTTGATGTAGACTTGGACAAACGTTTCATCAGTTTATCTCCCTCTGCGTTACACAGTTAATTCTTTCCTTCCCACATTTCTCTTACATGCCCCATGCTACACTCTAACAACTTTCACTCTCATTAGGGTTACAACTATGGCACACTTGTGTCTTAGCTATCTCTAGCATTACACACATATACATATGCATATATATATATATATATATATGTATATATATATATATAATATAGATACATACACTCATATACGTTGGTAATCTGTTTCATATGTCTATAGTTATGTCGGCAAAAATAAAATAAAGATTTGTTTATGCCTTTGTTACCCTGTTTCATTAAAATCTCATTTTCAGGTATGTGTGTTTAGATTAGGTTTATACATATGTTGATATATTTGGTACTTTATAATTAAGACGGTTCAATATGCTTGTAAAGATAATGTCGTTTCTATCTGCTTAGTTATTTCGTTTTCGTTCTTCCCTTCTTCTTAAGGTTGTCCCAGTTCAAAAAAAAAGGGGCTATGTGATTGTGTTTATTCATCCTGTGCTTGTTTCAGTCATTGTGGGTTTTATTGGTTTATTGATTTATCAGCAACGAAACCTACACTACATACATGCTCATCATACGCAACTGGTATAGGCGGACCTACCAGTTTTAGGGTCTGAACGGCCTCTTCATTGGCTCTCGGAGAGCGGGATACCGCCCCCGTCCCGAAACTTTAAGCTAGTGAATTTTACTCTGCCGTTCAGAAATTTCTCATCCCTCGTTTTGTGAAGGCCTTGTTTTCGTTTGTTTTCCCTCTCGTACTTAGTTCGTTTTTGTCGTAATTGTTCATTTTTGTTTAAATCATTTTTGCCTCGGCATTAAGCCAACTCTTTGCTCAATTTAAGCGGCAGCTGACAGCCCTGAGACTCGCTCCGAGACCGCTACTTTCATTTTAATTTTTACCTTTTTCAATTTTTCCTTCCACGATCTCGAGACCGATTTTTGTCATTTTTCCTTTTTCTGTTTTTAATTGGCTCAACGTCGCGCCATCGAAGTAACCGAGTAGTTTGTTTGATCACCGCACTTATCTCGGATTACGCAAAGAAGAGCGCACGTCGATGCTGAACTGCCAGTGAAGACATCTCCCAGACAACAGCAGAACGGGCTTCCAGCGTCTGAGCTTGGTGCGTCCATCTGAGCTCCCTGCGCGCTGCCGGACCCGAACGGCCCGGTACGATCTCCCAGGACCACCTTGGAGGACCATCAAGCAGCGATCTCCCAATCACCTGCGGGCCGACGCTCATCCAACGTAAGCCTCGTCACTCGCTTTTGTTCTGAAGTCTGGTATGCATCATAATAAATTTAGTCTTAAATTCTAAAGCCCGTAAACAGTCTGGTTGGCTGTTCCAACAGCCGATAGGTCATAATTTTTCTTTCCCTTTTATTTTGCTACTTTAGGTCTCAGTTTAGGGTCCGTTTCCAGTCACACACGCACCCACATGCCCACACAACACACACGCACAACACGCATAGATACCTTTCGTTGCTGGTGGTGTTTTGTGGTCATTTTGTGTCATACTGCCTCGTTTAAACTGTTTGGTGTTTGTTGGAATAAATGCATATTGAGCCTGACGTCGTTGTTTGACTGGGTTATTAAAGTGTAGTTTCGTCCCACACTTATCAGCTTAGCTACTAAGAATAACACACATTATTCACCTGGACAGAAGGAGGTTCTGAGGAACGTGTTGGTCCTGGAGCTTCCTGGTCAGGATGTTCGGGAGATCCCTCTGGCTCAATGTCTGGAGCGCCAACATATTTTAGAATTGCTCCTGCAGAGACAAAGCTCATTAGATCATCAAGCAAAACAGATCAGAAGCGCATTTTCCTATTTTATTATTACAGTGATGTTGCAGTAATATAGGAAAATTAAAAATGCATTTGTTTTTAAATTAAACATTATGGTTGCAGTGTCCCTTTAAAGCTTTTACACAATTACAAAACTGTCATTTTTAAGAGTTTTTGGCATTACTTTACACACTGTACTAGTTAAAGTAATAAAACTAAGATAAATGACCCACTGCCACAACAGTCTAAAATAGTCAACACCATGCCAAATAAAGTATTTCCATAAAATATTTCTTTGAATTATAAAACAGTAGCACATTTCTAATTAAGGGCCTACAAAATACAAACTAAGCTTTGTAAATTCATCTTAAGTTAAGGCTAAAATAACATTAAGAGTCAAATATGTGAACTGAACAATAACAGGGGACTGACTACAACAACAACTACAACATGCCCTCCCTCCCTCCCTCCCTGTTAGAATGTGAATAAACGGGTGTGGAGTCAATCACTCATTCCCATGGCAGGATAGGCCAACATGGCAGGATATGGTCAACTTTCATAAAACAAACAAAAACGCTGATTCATGACGAACAAATATTAGCCAGCCAGCTAACATTTATCCGACGCTGGCTAGCTAGCTAGCTGGCTAGCAGGACAAATAAACAAACTTGGGGGGGGGGACAACAGCGTTTCACCTCCACCTCTCCAGCCCACATCACAAACAAATAACTTACCTTTCCCTTTTGCAAGTTTTTCTTGATCAGTTTTCTTTTCCTTCCGTTTCTCCGCACCGCTGGGATAACTCCTTTTTGATGCCATTATGGTGTCTGTTTGTTTTTAATCCTCTCGCTAACGGGAACGAATGGTAGCTGTCAATCATTCACATCATACCTGTCGGCGTCGCCGGCCCGCTACGTCACAACCTGCGTGACAGTGCGGCAAGCCCCCAGATGGCCTCCCATTCCTTTCAATGAAGTTGCTCACCCAGCGCATGGCTCCCAAAAACTTTTTGACTTCCGCATTGATGGGATAATAGAGCATGCGCAGTTGTGTCAGTGTGGAGACCGTCACTGACAGACATGCGCGCTCACGGACCGTACAAAATTCAACATGGAAATCAATGTATTTTTTACGGAACAACTGACGATTGTCGTTTGGAAATTTTAGAAATAATAATAATGATTATTATTATTATTATTATTATTATTATTATTATTATTATTATTATTACATGAATAAAATAGTATTATTATAATAATATACTATTATTTGTGTATTAAACAAGTGAGCAATGTGCCACTGAATAATAAATGATAATTCTTTGAAGCAACTCTCTTTGGAAAACAGACAAAGTAATGAAATGATTGGTCTATTTATTTCATCAGAACTAAAAAAATAAAAAATAAAAACTCAACGATCTTGAAAGTTCCTCCCTTTCTCTTGCACCTGTCGATGTGTGTAGCTAACACAAATTTGCAAATATTTTGTCGTCCTCATGGAATTAAACAGCACACCATGTTAATTTATCAGCGAGTGCTCTCTCTTTTCATGCAATTCATCACGCTTAACATGTAATGCTGAATCATGAAAGCTATGGAGCAAAAAATAATAATTACATAAACCACGAGTGAAATAAAATGTGTCATTCATTCAATAAAGATTTCATTCATTCATCTTCTATACGCGCTTATTCCTATTCAGGGTCACGGGGGTCTGCTGGAGCCTATCCCAGCTGTCTTAGGGCGAAGGCAGGGTGACACCCTGGACAAGTCGCCAGTTCATCGCAGGGCCACATAGAGACAAACAACCCTTCACACTCACATGCACACCTACGGACAATTTAGAACGTTCAATTGACCTCACATGCATGTTTTTGGAGTGTGGGAGGAAGCCGGAGAACCCGCAGAGAACCCACACAGACACAGGGAGAACATGCAAACTCCACACAGAAAGGTCCCAGGTCCAGGCCCCGGAATCGAACCCACGACCTTCTTGCTGTGAGGCGGCAGTACTAACCACTGCACCACCGACTATTTTATTACTTAGTTGAAAATGCCATTTTATTTTATTTAACAAAGCATATCATTATTTCATCATGCATTTAATTGTTTTGTGGTCCTGTGTTTTAGTGCTTCATAATTGTATTCTGTTGTCAAATTTGCCCATCAAAGTCAGATTAGTAATCCTGTACATCAGTTTAAGGAAAACCAATTCTAGGTAATGGATTGCAGATCTTGTAGTGACCTGTTACAATGGAAAGAAATGTATACATAATAAGTACGTCTGTGTGCCCGATATTTTAGCTAACACTAAACTTTCTGCACAACTGTCTGCATTGGGCTTTTTCTTCGGCCACAGAGAACAGGAACTTCTGTAGTTCTTTGTTCACCCATGGTACAGTTTCATAAGCTTTTCAGATTTTAATACGTGTTAATGTAAAAATCCACACGCAAGGCATTTAAAAATGGCGGTTTTGGACTTTCGTGAAAGACTGCCTTTGGCCAATCAGTGTCCTGAACGTTGCTACGTCACCCTTATGGTCTCAGCTCTGCTCGCTTCAAAACCCCAACGAGGCAGGTACCAAAATCCTAACCCCTGGGAACGTGACAATTGTTTTTTTCAATTGAAGTTTTCGTTATTTTGTTCGTTTTCGTTAACTATTATAACCGTGGTCAGGACCTCCAGTGAGAAGATCCACTGGAGGACATTTAGAGCAAACAGTCAGACAACAGCAGCTTCACCACATCAGCTGAAAAATGGAGTTTGGATGCTTTCAGCTTCAAGTCGTGGACAGAAAATGATGCTCACACTGTCACACTGATGTTTTCTTCTCCAACCTTCTCTCAGCTCCAGAGGTTGGTGGTCTGCAGGAGCTTCTACAGCAGCAGAAGATCAGTCTGGAGAGGAGATGTGAACGTGTGACTGAAGGTGAAGAAGCAGGAAGTCAAACTCTCCTCAACAGCATCTACACTGAGCTCTACATCACTGAGGGACTGAGTGAGGAGGTCAACAGAGAGCATGAGGTCAAACAGCTGGAGACCAAGAAGACCAAGAAGACCAAGGAGATCCTCCACGACCGTCCAATCAGGTGCAGCCAGATCTTTGAAGCCTCACCTGAGCAGCAGGGACTCAGGGAGTCAGAGTGGTGCTGACCAGGTCTCTGGGCTGGACTGGGAGGCCTTGGGGTCCCACTGGAGGAGCTGGAGGAGGTGACTGGGTCCAGGGAAGTCTGGGGGTCTCTGCTGAGGCTGCTGCCCCCGAGACCTGACTCCGGATACGGCAGTAGAAGATGGATGGATGGATGGATGGATGGATGGATGGATGCCAGGTGATAGAACATTTCATAAAAACAGACTCTGCATTATAACTTCTATTACACTCTAAATAACTCACTCCAATATAACTGCACTCGTCCTTCTCTCACATTACATTGGATCACAATGACCAAACAACACAACAAACACAATGATCCAACTGCACTGCCACGTCCAGACTCAGTGTAGGTCTGTAGGCCTCTTGGACCTTCATGTGAACCACTGCGTGTTGACTGGAGGTGAAACATGACTGACTGCTGTCCTCCTACCTGGACAATGCAATCTCACTTTCATTCTGCTGCAGATGGCCATTTTCATTTTACACCGTCCAAATTTACAGCTCAGGGCGCTGGGACGAATTCCAAATTGTGTGCAGATACAGGCCTACACTTCAAATAATTATGAGAAAAATCCAATGTAAAGAGAGCACTTCCATTAGGAAATAGTCAACATGAAATTTCGTCTTCTACTGACACCTGCTGGTCAAATTGAATAGTTGCAAATATTGTGAAGAAATTGTCATCTAATTCTAGTCCTAAACAATATGGCCATTCCAAGTGAAGTATTAAGACAATTAATCAGGTTTGTACTGCTTGATTGAACACATTCATCCCGTTCCAGTGCACTAAAACCCACTTCCCTTCAGCACCGTGTCAGCGAAGCCAAAACTTCCTTGAGTGACGCTGTTTCCCAGCATGCAATGCGAGCTAGCGATTCACAATACTATTTCATCACAAACATGAATGTAAAAAATAAAAAGGGACGAAAAATGAAACTTCAGGAACACCAACCATTGCAATACAAGCAAAACTGGGCTGAAGTTTTATATTATGTACACCAAAATACAGCCTTCTGGTGGACAAGCTATTTAATCCGTGTCTTCCTATGGCACTTCAGTGGGTGGGAGCTCATCGTAGAGGTCACGTGCTGGGTGGGTCACCCCACCAACCACCTCGGGGAAGGTCTAAGACAAGAGCCAATGGTTACCCTTGCAGGGTATCACCTGATACGGGTGAGCGAGTGAACAGAAAATATGGGTCAACGTGTGCAGTCGTAACAGGAGAAGCTTGCTGGCGGAAATTATGCACTACAAGTGGATGTGACGCTAATGAGTGCGGTGGATGAGGTGGAGCAATGCTCCAGAACCCGATTCAGACTACTCTCCCTCCACTTTTTTTGTTTTGTATGAGCGTTTAAAAAAAACAACATCATGATAATCGAATAAGCTTTAGTTTATTAATCTGAATTAAAACAAGTAGGTTTTGCCCTTACAAGGTTGTAGTTTTGTTATAGATGAGTTCCTTTGTTGTAGTTTGGCGCTTGAAAAACTATATATGGGATGTACCATGACCTGAGGGATTTCCTCATCCCATCCCAGCTTTGTTCTGATGCTGAATGTGAATGTATCTTGCTGTACATCCCACTGAGCTCCAAGGGCCCTCTCCATAGGGAGCTGGTCTCTGTCAAGGTTAAGTGTTTTTACCTCTTTAGCTCTCTGCTCTTCAGGAATGGCGGCCAGCACCGAGCGATGATTGCTCACCCACTTATTGAGCTTAAATCCACCTCTACCGCACAGGTCTGTTAGCTGCTGGTACAGATGTATTGCTTGTTCCACCGTGCTGACGGCCTTTAGACAATCATCCACATAGAAATTTTGACCAACAGTGTTTATAACCTCGGCTGGGAAGTCATGCTGATTGTCGTCGAATGAAGCACAGCTTGGGGATGACACTGCCCCAAAGATGTGGACCAGCATCCTGTGCTCTTGTAGGTCCTTTGTAATGTCCCCATCTGGCCACCAGAGGAAGCGTAAGAAGTTTACATCCCGGTTGGAAACTCTTACTTGATGAAACGTTCCCTCAATGTCAGTCATGAATGCTACAGGGCCTTGGCGAAAACGAAGCAGCAAACCTAGCAGTGTACTTGTCAAATTGGGACCCTGCAGGATCTCTTTATTTAATGATGTTCACTCACTTTCAATCTCACAGCCACTAAAAAACCTGATTGTGATTGAGAGGTCGGAGGAGGGATGACCGTCAGGCTGGCTCGACTGCTCCTCCTTCTCAGCCGTGGTGCGTCCAATCAGCAGCCGACATCCAGGACCGCACCTGCAAGGCGTCATCCACTCTCTCACACACACACACACACACACACACACACACACAGACACAAACATAGAGGCATCTAGACCCACCTGTGGGTCATATCACCACATCCCTTCAGAACTAAACCCTATTAACTTACCTACAAACAAAACTAAACAAGAAAAACCTCACTTCCCCAGAAATAAGAATTCCGCAGCTAGTCCACATCATAATGCATCTGCCAACACATTATCAACCCCACTTCCTGTGGCAAATCTGGAGATTGAAATCTTGCAGGGGCAGAGACCACCGCATCTACGAGGGCATTATAGTCTGTAAAAACCTGACACCAAATTAACATCAAGATGGGCACTGTCAGAAGGAGAGCCAAAGCTTCTTTCTTAACTTCCCAATAATGACTCTGTGTGCGTGCTGCTTAGTTGTGGCATGTCCCTCTACTTCTATGTTATGGTGCAAAACTGACGTACGGCGGGGGTGGTCAGAAAACAATAGTGGGTGGCTCTCAATTAATTTAACAATATCATGACGGGCTGATGCAGGCAAATGGGACAAAAACGAGCTTAAGTTATTCATAATTTCAGAGTTTCCCAGGTGCGCCGAAGGAACACCGTTTTTTTTTTTTTTTTTTCAATGAGCCCTCCCTCCGCCAATGGGCACGGAGGGGGCGGAGGCTCAGGCGACACATTTTTCCGAGCAACGTAACGCCCGGTTCACACTGGACGCGGAAGCGCCACGAAACGCCACGAAGCGCCGCCGAGCGCTTCCATTCGCCGCCCACGTTAATCAATGTAGTAGTTCACACCAGACGCGAACAGGCGCGCGGCTCCCCTCGCGGATCGCGCCATGCATTTAACGTCAGTTCACTGGACGTGGAAGTGAAGCGCCGCCGAGCGCTTCCATTCGGCGCCCACGTTAATCAATGTGGTGGTTCACCGTAGACGCGAACAGGCGCGCGGCTCGCGGCATGCATTTGTTGTTTCGGCGTCTGCTCTATTTCGTGCGCGAGCCGCGAGCGATCCTCGTCTACAGTACAGGAAGTCGCTCAATAAAAACGAGAAAATCCGGTGAATTTTCAAAATAAACTAATTTCAAAATAAAAACCGAATGACAAATTCGATCATATATCATATTTGTATGTTATATTTGTCAGTACATTATATCAGAGTGCGAGAGAGATTAAACACACACACACACACACACACACACACAGTAAGCTACAAGCAAGTAAGCTACGGAGCAGGCTGGCTACGGGGCGAGGGGAGGCGATGATGAAAATGATTTTTTTTATCAAATTTTTTTTAAAGAAAAAAAAAAGAAGCTCAAGTGGGAGTGAAAAAAAGACTGCAGCTGAGCAGAAGCGCTTGTCGACCGTCGCGGAGCTGTTCGCGGTGTGAACCAGTTGGAGCCTCGCTCGCGAAATTCGTCGGCGCTCCGCTTCGTGGCGCTCCACTTCGTGGCGCTTCCGCTTCCATTGAAATGAATGGCACGAGCCACGCGTCTAACAAAACAGACGGCGCGAAACAACCTGGCAAACGCGAATAAGAATGTTGACATTTGGAGAGAGGATGAGACCGGGGCGATGCTTTCTCTTCTAAAAGAGATGGACATATTAAAATAACGCGCAACGGAGACCTTTTTAAAAAGGGTAGCGCAGCAAATGCAGGGCTCCGGCTTTGCGCACCCCTGAACAAATACGTATTCCTTCGTATTTATATTTCTACCTTTTCGTTCACATTTTTTATAAGTTAGAAGAATTTTAACTTTGTAAATAAAAGCACAGCAAAGACATGTTTTCCTGATTTGTTTTTATTTTGGTAATTTCGCTGTTATTCTGCTGGAAACGGCGTGCAGCGGCACCAGCTTCCTCCACGGTCGGCACTTTAATGAGCGTGTGTATAACTGAAAACACCGTTCCTTTGCAAAACCTGTACACAAACTCTCCCACCAGTCTGCTCCGAACCCGAATCCAACAAGAACGAGAGTTTGGGGTCCGTAGCGACGGCACAAAGCGTAGCATCGAAGTGTTGTTGTAGCCCTCCAACAGCAAACAACGTTCTTGTCTGCCTTTTAAAATAACCATGAGCACAAGAAATAGGGTACACCTTATCTGCAAAGCAAGTAACACGTACGTTATGAACTATCGTTCCATATCACAATAGATTTAATATGTCAACCGAAAGCAGCTGAGAATATATATATATATATATATATATATATATATATATATATATATATATATATATAAACCTCTTTCATTGAACTCCAAAACATACATGGTCAAAATCCATATTATTAGTATGTTGTTGTTTTTTTTAAATGCTCATACAAAACAAAAAAGAAATGTGACATCCACATGTAGTGCATTATTTTTGCCAGCAAGCTACTCATGTTACTACTAACGACATTGACCCATATTTTCCATATACTCACCTGAATCACATGCCCTGCAGACCCCCTGCAAGGGCCCCAAGGAGTGACGCACAACCAGCACGTGACCTCTACGATGAGCTTCCACCCACGGAAGTGCCATAGGAGGACACGCGTTAAATAGTATGGCTTGTCCACCAGAAGGCTGTATTATGGTGTACATAATATAAAACTTCGGCCCAGTTCTGCTTGTATTGCAATGGTTGGTGTTCCTGAAGTTTCATTTTTCCCTTTTTCCCTTTTTATTTTTTACATCCATGTTTGTGATGAAATAGTATTGTGAATCGCTAGCTCGCATTGCATGCTGGGAAACAGCGTCACTCAAGGAAGTTTTGGCTTCGCTGACACGGTCCTGAAGGGAAGTGGGTTTTAGTGCACTGGAACGGGATGAATGTGTTCAATCAAGCAGTACAAACCTGATTAATTGTCTTAATACTTCACTTGGAATGGCCATATTGTTTAGGATTAGAATTAGATTACAACTTCTTCACAATATTTGCAACGATTCAATTTGACCAGCAGGTGTCAGTAGGGGACGAAATTTCATGTTGACTATTTCCTAATGGAAGTGCTCTCTTTACATTGGATTTTTCTCATAATTATTTGAAGTGTAGGCCTGTAGTTGATGAGGAATCACGGTGTGCTAACGCTACTCAAACAGCTTAGATGAAAAAAAGGGAGTGTGATTTGGGTCTGTGGTACATTATGACAATCTTGGACTTGCAAGACTGAGGCGATGGTTCAATTCCCATCAATGTGTATTATATATGTGTTATTTAGCTCATCTATTCTACATTTTAAATAGATCACATTTGACATCTGACCCACTGAACACTTACTATTGAACATATTTTTAAACTATGGGCTATTTAGTCTTGTTTTAGGATATAATATAATTCATTGCACAAACTGTCAGGCTAAGTATAAGAGCTATAGTCTACTACAATCAGTCGTGCCAAAAAAGAGACATTGTCTTTATTTTTCATTTTTATTTTATTGTGTCAGCATTTAACCATACAAGCATGTAGTGTTGTCCAACAAGAATGCATGGCGAATCAAATCCCAAACAACCTATGAAACAATGAACACGTTTCCATTGCCCTTCATTTTATTGAGCACTAGATGACCTCCTCGAGCACTGTGTCATTGAAGCCTCGAGTAATGAACCATTTTTTGAAACAAGTGTCGAAGCTTCAACAAAGCCTCGATCGGCCATCACTACCTACGGCTGCGTGCTCTAACACAATTTCAGAAGTGACTAACTGCAGAGTTGGGAGCGGAGGAGGGATGACCGTCAGGCTGGCTCGACTGCTCCTCCTTCTCAGCCGTGGCGCGTCCAATCAGCAGCCGACATCTAGGACCGCACCTGCAAGGCGTCATCCACTCTCTCTCTCACACACACACAGACACACAGACACAAAGATAGAGGCACCTAGACCCACCCGTGGGTCATAACACTCCGTGTGGATCTTTTCACTCTGGCATTGAAAGGGGGTGCTAGCGCTAGCCGTTTGCTAAGCTATGTACAGACAGCACCACCGCTTGCCGAACCACATAGTCACACCGTTTATATGCAACAACTCGTCATCAATATCTCTAAAGTAGAAGTCAAGAACTTTTTTCAAAAACGATAACTAACTCAAACTTTTTTGTGTGTTTATAAAAACAAACTAAGACAAACTTAAATTGAAGTCATATTTCACTTTGTTTACGTCTGTCAAATGAATATTTGCCCAGGAAAATCTTTTAGTTTTACGCAGCAGCACCTAAATGCACCTCGCGTTCTGTGACGTCACCCCTCTTTCACAGCAGTATGTTGACGAGCGACTCGCGGCGGGAATGTCCGATATGCCACTTTTTCCCAATACGATGAAGAGAGTGACAAAAGCCAATGTCTTGTGGTGGAAAGACACAAAATATGTGGCTTGCTTCTAAAAAGGGAAAAACCCCGACAAACCTCCATTTAAGAAGCTCGCACAAAGCAGTAGTGAACATTTTTATTGAGACTGGGAAGTAGACACGACAGTTTGACTCAGTTGACTCAAATATCCTGTGGCGATGAGAGTGGTTATGGCTATCTGATAAAGCAAGATTTAATATTGGGAATTTAACAAAATGAAAAGGAACCGACAACGCCACCCTGGGAATTTCACCCAGGGAGTTCTACTAAACACAAAAGTAATAATTAGGCACACAGGTAAGTTCTACGAGGAAGGAGTAGGAGACGTGGTTCAGAATGTTTAAAATATCAAACCAACTTTTATTCAACATTTAAAAATAAAAGGAACAAACAGACCAACACTTAAAACGGAGCTACTGAGCTCCTTATTCTTGGTGTAGAAACTGAGGCTTACCGATGAGGGGGCCAAACGGGGGAGGAACCAAAGAAAACAAGGAACACCCCACTCACACGTGACACACCTGCAAAGAAAGTGAAGTGCAAAAAAAAAGAAGAAAACAACCACAATCCCGGGTCATAGCACTCGAAGGGGCCCACCACCCGGGACACCGCCACCACCAGCAGCTCTCAGCGACTACAAAAGAAAAGATAAACAGTTGGTTACTAAAAGTTCCCTAAAATCTGTCACATGTACTGAAATAGCAAGAAAAACAAACAAACAATGCAATCACACACACACACACACACACACACACACACACACACACACACACACACACACACACACACACACACACACACACACACACACACACACACACACACACACCAACCAAGTTCCCACCAACCACGCACACGCATACACGCACGCACGCACACCACTGTAGCTGGACCGGCGACTTGATAGTGTAACGTCTGCTGTCTGAGGGTCAGCAGTGGCGACGTAAGCAAACGAAGAAAAACACAACGAGAACGGAAAAACAACAAGTAAAACCAAGGCGGGACGGAAGCAACATGCACCGTCCACCGTCTGTACGGGGCGACTAGCACAATCAAGTGCGGGCGAAGCGGCAGTGTTCCTGCACTTATCTTATAGGACCAGGTCTTGATCACCAAGCGTCCTCCAGGTGAGGAGAACAACGAGGAGGCTCTGCGCAGCTTTGTGCTCGCAGGCGGCTGTAGTGTGCCGGTGAGGTGTTCAGGAAGCACTGTAAAAAGAACGGACAGGTGAGGTACTACGTACCTATGCTAATAAGCCATAATAATTTAAATGCTAAAATGTCCGCACCTGATCCTCTTAAAACTCGGGCACACAAATCGGATGTTCAGTGTCCCATTGACCACAATGGACCACTAAACGAAGCTTTTAAGAAAAATGCGAAATGAAGCCACTGAGAGCTAAAACAACATGCAAACAATGCCACAGTGCAGCTTTTCTCAAACGGGTCAATTTTGAAATCATTTTAATCAACTCTGTCTTCATTGATCAGAAGGTTTTTGCAGATTTGGAATTAAAAAAATTTAACTGCAGGAATCATAAAATCGTCTCATCAGTGACGTTTATAGAGCCATTAAAAAATTAAATATGTGCTGAACAGACAAACGGAGGTGTAAGAGGCCTGTGTGACCAGCAGGGGGCAGCAGAGGACAGACAGCAGCAAGTTCCTCCTCAGAGAGGCCTGAGAAGGTTCTGCACCTTCAGCTCCTCCAGGAGGTCCTCAGCAAAGTGTCAGAGTTTGTTGGTTTTTTACCTTGGTCGGCAGAGTCACAGTATGAAACTTGTAGCCAGGGGGCGCTGCAGCTCACTCAACACCTACAAGGTTTAAAAAGGAAATTGAGTGGAATTCATCTGGAATGAAAAGAAAAGCACAACTACAGCAGAAAAACTGAACACAAAGACGCACAAAGTTTGAACTACTCACTGATTTTCTTCTTCTGTTGATTCAAATGAATTTGACAGAAATAATATCTGAAAAAATAGAAACCAAATGTTAAATTTCGACATTTAAAAAATGGACAGATTCATTTACACCCAGTAAGATAAGAAGATATTTAGCTCTCAGCCAATTCGAGCTGCTGCTCCTGTGTGTGTGTGTGTGTGTGTGCGTGTGTGTGTGTGTGTGTGTGTGTGTGTGTGTGTGTGTGTGTGTGTGTGTGTGTGTGTGTGGATGTGGTGGTGTGTGTACCTGAATGTGGGAGTGGGTGTGTTTAAGTACGTCACTGGAAGTAGGCTGCCAAATAGTGCGGCCTCCGAGGCCGCAACCGCCCCACGCCAGCGACGAGCCCAGGGCGGCGGGGCCCGGACACGGCACACCCGCCGCAATGCCGGCCAGGAAGAGGCCCGGAGCAGCAGGCCCCCGGACCGGAGGGCACCCGCCCCACGAGGAGCCAGGGCAAGATGACAGGGAGGCAGATACCCCAAGGAGAAGGGACACCACCCGGGGCGAACAGACAGCAGAGCCCGTCCTCCGGACGGGGGCCCCCCAGGGCAAGCGAGACCGGACTCATCCCCATGACAGGACCTAGCCCCTTCACCCACCGGGAGGATCGGTACCCAAGGCAGGCCCGGGCACCCAGATGCCCTCCCCCTACGGACCCAGTATGGCGCATCGCCGCAAGTGGCGAGGTCCCCATACCCAGCCGGTCTCACACCCCAGGGGCACTGGACTGCACAGGGCCCATCCAGAGTGGGAAAAATTGTTTTCTTAGCGATAGATAAGGAGGTGATCAGCATGCGAGATTCTGCCTTATCTGATGTGATATCACTGAGGTCCCCTAAGAGACAGAAAGAAGGAGTGGCTGTGATGTTGTAACCAACCTGTGCTGATAGATCATTGCATACTACGTGCCAGAATTTATTTACTGGTGGGTAATGCCATACAGCGTGTAGGTAATTATCTGGGACATTAACTGTGCAGTGTGAGCAGGTCTGAGAGGCGGTCATGCCCATCTGAAACATCCGCTGTCCAGTGTAGTGGATCCTGTGGAGTACTTTAAAATGAACTAATTGTAGAATAGGTTGTTTTATCAGTGAACAGGTGTTCAGGCAGATTGTTCTCCAGAAATTAGAGTGAGGCTGGAGAGACAGGTCTCTTTCCCACTTAACAATTGGGATAGAAATCGTGCGATCTGTATTTGTAAGCAACTCACTCCAATAGAACTGCACTCGTCCTTCTCTCACATTACATTGGATCACAATGACCAAACAACACAACAAAGACAATGATGCCACTGTGCTGCCACATCCAGACTCTGTGTAGGTCTGTAGGCCTCTTGGACCTTCATGTGAACCACTGCGTGTTGACTGGAGGTGAAACATGACTGACTGCTGTCCTCCTACCTGGACAATGCAATCTCACTTTCAATCTCACAGCCACTAAAAAACCTGATTGTGATTGAGAGGTCCTCAGCAGCCAATCACTGTTGGGAGTCCAGCCTTCAAACACTCCTCCTGAATCCACAGTCACATCTGTGAGCATCTGGAACTTTGGCCCTGATCCTCCACACCACACAACTTGGGATGACAGCGCCACCTACCTGTATACTTTCAGCAGCCAGTCCCATGTTCTGACCCGTTTCCACTGTGGCCTGTTGGCTCATCTGGTCCAAAGTCTGGATCATCAGTGTCCAGGTTCATGGAATGAGTCAGTGTGCCGCCGTCCTGTGATGTCATGATAGAGAATCACTCTATTTATACTAATGTGCAGAACCACTGGAGTGTGGAAGCAGACAGTTACCATAATCCAAATGAAAAAGCAACAGCAGAAATGCTTTTTCATTTTAAGAATGTGGCTGCATTATTTGACTCATAAAAAAAATCGTTAATAAATAATCCAAACTGCATTTTCATTTTCTTATTCATGACTGCTCATTCTTGTACTTAATTCAAATGAAGGAAAACACATTTGAGATTTAATTTTCAAAACATGCATCAGCAAAGAGTTACCAAAATTCAATATGAAATGTAAAATTCAAAAATGAAAAAGCAATAGCAGAATGCTTTTTCATTTTAAGAATGAAACTGCATTATTTGACTCATAATTAAAATCATTAATAAATATTGCTATATGCATTTGTCGCACCTTTTATGACACAATCAAAAAGAAAACTGAGGGCATTGCTTTTTAATTTTCGTGGTCCTGCCCTGCACAAGAGTTACCACAACTCGAAAACGAAATCGCAATCTCAAAGTAAACGCACGGCGCAGGAAAGTGACGTCAGCAGCTCTCCACCTCCGCTGTGGGTATGGCGGTATGACGCCAAGTGTCATTTGCCTCCTGTCATGTGTAAATTGTAATGTTTGTGAATTTAATAAAGATATATATATATATATGTATATATATATATATATATATATATATATATATATATATATATATATACATATATACATATATACATTTTTTTTTTTTTTTTAATTTAAAAAGAAAAGAAAAGAAAAAAAAGGTATGGCGGTATGACACCACTTTGCCATCGTTACTTCTTTCACATCATTGAAGTTGCCGGTAATCGAGATTTAAATCGGCGAAAAACGTGGACCACTGACAGATCTCGCACCAGCATCTGCCACCAGTCGACGGATTGATCTGTTGCTTTGCATCCTTCGTCGGATGGACTGGTGGCCGACGCCGAACGGAAGCAATGATCTGTTGCATCGCATCCTGCGACGGATGGACTGGTGGCCGACGCCGAACAGCTGTTACTCCACCCATGTAACAAATAGCTTTAGCTTTGATGTTGTGCTGGTGCATCAAGGTGTTCCATAACTGACAACAGGTTGGCTCGGGCAACCTTGTTTGCGTCCGTATCTGGGACGGCAGAATACCTGCTCAACTCGGTCCCGAGCATCAGATTCAGATACACTATTCAACTCCACCTGGGAAGCTAAATCCAGCAGGGTTTGAACAATTGTGTCAATGTGCGCCATGCTCAAATCTTTCCGACCAACGAGATCCGTCAGTGGTCCACGTTTTTCGGCGATTTAAATCTCGATTACCGGCAACTTCAATGACGTGAAAAGTAACGATGGCAAAGTGGTGTCATACTGCTATACCTTTTTTTTGTTTTGTTTTGTTTTTTTTAAATATACAGTATATATATACATTTATTAAATTCACAAACATTAGAATTTACACATAACAGGAGGCAAATGACACTTGGCGTCATACCGCCATACCCACAGCGGAGGTGGAGAGCTGCTGACGTCACTTTCCTGCGCCGTGCGTTTACTTTGAGATTGCGATTTCGTTTTCGAGTTGTGGTAACTCTTGTGCAGGGCAGGACCACGAAAATTAAAAAGCAATGCTCTCAGTTTTCTTTTTGATTGTGTCATAAAAGGTGCGACACGAATAAGAAAATGAAAATGCATATAGGAATATTTATTAATGATTTTAATTATGAGTCAAATAATGCAGCTTTGTTCTTAAAATGAAAAAGCATTCTGCTATTGCTTTTTCATTTTTGAATTTTACATTTCATATTGAATTTTGGTAACTCTTTGCTGGTGCATGTTTTGAAAATTAAATCTCAAATGTGTTTCCCTTCATTTGAATTAAGTACAAGAATGAGCAGTCTTGAAGAAGAAAATGAAAATGCAGATTGAATGACTTATTAACCATTTTAATTATGAGTCAAATAATACAGCTTCGTTCTTAAAATGAAAAAGCATTTCTGTTATTATATTCTTATTTTAATTTGGATTATGGTAACTGCTTCCATATAAAACAAATACATCCATAAATATATACAATGTGAGAATTGTTTCTTGCAAGAGCTGTACTTCAACCCATGACCATCGATAAAAGTGTACACATCTAATCGTAAACAATCTGCTGCAACCTGAATTTCCACTTCTGTGTCTATAAACCAGTCACAGCTTGACTGATGGCTCTGAAGAAGCAGTTTCCATCAGCCTCTACATTCTCATTTGTACACGCCGAACCTAATGGGCCATTGCAATCAGAAATTGGAAAACTCGCACGGTCCAAATGAATCTTCAAGTTTTTGCAAAGGTCTAAACAAACATCAACATCAAGGGGAGAGAAGTTACACTCTTCATTGGTCACAGCACTGACAAACTCTACGTCAGAATTATCCATGTCAAAGTGAGGAGTTTTGCTCTTCTGAAGTGACTCACTGTTGCCAGCTGGTGCTGGAATTTTAAACCGTGACCGGTTTCGCCTTGATGAAAAGAACCATGCAGAACCTTGGCTAATCTAATACCAGTGCCATAATCTGCCACTGCATCTTCACTAGTACTAACTGATGATGGATCACAAATCACATGTGCGAGGCGTAGAACGAGCGGAGCAGTCAGAGGCAACAGAAGAAGAAAGAAAAGCCTCCTTAGCTTAGTTGATCTTCTGTGTTGCCTCCTGGACGGTGCTGGCCTCCTCTGGCTTGGTGCTGGCAACCACGGGAGCCACAGGAACCACGGGCACAGCTCTGGTCATCTGTGGCGTCGCCTCCACCTGATTAAAATAAGAAAGATGTGATTTTATGCCAATAAACATAGAAAGGAAAACACTAGGCTTTACACGATCACGATTTCTGTGCCGATCACCGATCAGTGAGTTTAAATAAACCGATCACCGATCACCGATCCGATCACGTTAGGGGCAATAAATACTTGTTTCTGTACACCCCTTGCCTTCTCACGAGCACCGTCTAAAGTTGTTTGCTTTAGCATCCGTTTCAGAGTTTGCTTTTCTTTTTCTTTCTCCGCGCTGCGTTTCTTGAACTCGACATGCTCCTCCGTGTGTATCTTTTCCAAGTGCCTGATTAAATTTGTGGTGTTGAAATTTTTTGCCAAAGTTGCCCCGCTAGGTACTGTAGCGTTGCATATATTGCAGATAGCTTGTGCTATGTCTGTTTCTCTCACTTTGAAAAACTTCCACACTCCCGACACGTTTGTTTGTGTCGCCCATGGATGTTGCTGTCGTGAAGATTCAAAGAAACTTTATTGTCCGTCACATAGCAACAGTACTCAAAACAGGAAGAGGCACGAAGACGAAAATGAAGGCATTTGAATCATGAATCATTATGTCTCGGATACAAACAAATAAACATGTCAATGCTGTGAAACTACTTTGGAGGAAATGAGACAGATTAAAAAAGTTTCAACACGACCATGACGTCATTGATCGGTGATTCATGACATGACGCCCGATCACGAACGTTTCAAAAAATGCCAAATATCGGCCGATCCGATACAACCGATAAGATCGGTGTAAAGCCTAGAAAACACACACAGGTGATGAAGTGGAAATGAATAAGTACAAACCTGCTGCACTGCTGTGACATTGCTGGAGGCAGACTCAGTCATGTGGACAGTTGAACGTGTTGCCCACACCTGCAAATACAAGGACACAAAGTAACGTTTAAAGAACTGCATTTATTGTCCTATCACAAAGATGCACACAATGAAATACACATATCCCAAATACCAAAATCTCACTTGTTTGTTTTGGTTTTTGAGGCAACGCGTGCTGATCGACGTCTCAGGCTGGACATCTGGAAGAACATAAAGAAATTAATTCATAAACAAAGTAACACACTAATTAAACTGTACATGTACTGTACATATGTGATCTTGTGTTGATAATAGGGGTGGGGCGATACGGCTAACCCACGATTCGATACTGTGACGATATTTGGCCCACGATAATGACAACATCACGACACACGATATCTTCGAAATTTTGCAGACGATATTGTCATAACCCGGCTCAAGAGTTATGACAATAACGGAAGGGACACTGCGGATTGCAATTAATCAAAAGGTTTATTAATGTAAGTGTGGATGAGTGAATAATAGGATGTGGGGTGTTGTCAGGTGCAAAACAGAACAGAAGAAGCTGAGAGTCGGCCAGACGCCCATGGCTGCTGGATGGAGAATGGGGAAGAGACCGAGCGGCACACGCAGTCGGCCTTTTATCCTGCGGGGGGCATCGGCACAGGTGTCCTAATCGGAAGATGCCACTCCCACATCCACCACTACCTAGAAATGGGAAAACAGCTGGGAGCCACAACAAGTTATATAGAGACAGGGTCGTCACATCATCGTCAAATACCCATAAAAAGGAAAATGCCTGTGATCTTGCATTTATTCCAAAACTTTGTATAATGTACAAACAAACGTGCACTGCACAAGCAAACATATTAAAGTGCATGAACATTAATAACTTTCATGTAAACAAGGACAGTGCTTTCTGGTAATGTAAAGTCAGTAGCAACTTGTCTTATCGCAACTTGGGGATTTGGGATATACAAACCGACGGGAAGATGAAAGAGGGAAAAAAATCCTTTCACTGCCCCGATTCTGAAAATCAATAAAAAAAAAATGATGCAGACAAAATAAAGAAATAAATAACCGCGTCCCCAAAATATACGGGAAAAAGTGAAGTGCGTCCCCCATCAGTTCATTACGGGACAGGCTTTTTAGTTGCCAAATATGGGACAATCGCGTATTTTACGGGAGGGTTGGCAACCCTATCTAGACCACAGACGGAAATTAAATGAGGTTTTGTCATTTTCCCTAAAAAACGGGACAAATTGTGTCCTGGGAGAGATTTTATCTTTCCCGGGACAGGTGGACAGGTGGTGTTTGGAAAAAAATATTGATATTTGCCGTCAGTGTATCGATTATTTATTGCGACAGAAAGCACAACAATATATTGCAATATTGATTTTTTTTTTCACCCACCCCTAGTTGATAAGTGTATGAATAATTGTGTGAATGTTACCGTGGCAGCTGGGGAAACCCTGCCAGATGACTCCACGACGGTCTCCATGTGGTCCAGCAGCACAGCCTCACTGAACCACACGGGATTGGACGGGATGTCTGTGTGAAATGCAGTCTCAACAGCTGTTGGTACTGTCTATAAAAAAAAGAGGAGAGGAAATCAGAGTCAACTTAGGATAAGTGTTCATTTTTAAAATAAAAAGTTGCACAGTTTGACAAATACACGATTGGGGGGGGGAAAAAAGAGGGATGAACAGGTTACCTCAACCTCCTGTCCAACAAGAGTCCATTCAGGAGCAGGTCCATACACTGGCATGTGGACAGGACCTGTCACAACCACTCTGGGAGACACCCTGGGCGATGATTGGTTGTGGCACAACACCCCTGATCTAGGTGAAGGGGGTGAGAGCTGATGGAGCACTGCAGCATGCAGACGCTCCACCAAAATCAGTCCTGAGGTGCACGTAAACAGAAAACAACATGTTAACACATATTTGTCATATCAAATGTAGAGCAAGTAAGGCTGAAGAAGGCAAAACTTACACCATCATAACACCACCATGTACAGCTGACGAAGGGGGAGGTGATCGGCCATATACACAAATGTTAAACCTGGAAGAAGTGTCACATAATCAATTACGTAATCACACAATTCTACGAAATATCTGTTAGCACAGTGTCACTGAAGAGAAAAAAATACAACAAAAATATGTATTTTACACACCCATGCGTGCAGCAACACGATGATATACTTGACGTAGCGCTGTTTGTAGTTCTGGCTTGACAGTCAGGCGAGGTGGAAAGTCAAGCACAAACACCTACAAAATAGTTGTATATATAAAAAAAAAAACCAAACAAACATAAAAATGCAAAATAAATTCATGAATATTCTTGTTATTGAACTATGGATCATGGAATTACTTGATATTGATAAAACAAAGTGGCGATGACATTCATGTGTTCAAATTTGTTTGTCACAGCAGATAAACAAACCTTGGGCCAGCGGTCCAACACAGTTGCCAGTAGCGCAGCAAAATCCTGGGCGGAGTCTGTTACAAGCCCGTGTTCAAGGTTGTTGCCCGGGGCGAGAACACAAAACCATCCACAAGTGGACAGAGATGTGAGTCTCCCACCACCAGAACAAAAACAGAAAGAAACTCGTGGCTTGACAAAATCACGACCCATACCTTCTTGTCTGGTTGCTGGGCCTTAAGAACGAACTTGCACTGTTTTGTCAGTCAGGAGCAAAACGGGCCATCTTCGCACCCAGGTCGCTGACCAGTACCGCGCCCTGTGTAAATTGACAAAAAAGAAAAATCTAAATATGTTTTTGTAAGATTTATTTGGAATACAACATAACAACACAGGCAGAACATGAAATCATGAACGTGGAAGTACTCACGACGTTCAAAGTCCTTCCGAGGTGGAAAAGGTGTCCAATCCCGTTTTTGCTCCAGGCGTCGTTTCATGGCCAGAGAGCGACGGAATGCCTTGGTGTTCGGCATCTGAACAATGAAATGAAAGATTGTGTCATTTTCAATGAAGGACAATGATAACACAAGTTTACAGAAAAAAGTGATGTTTTCTCACACACGACATCAAAACACAGAAAGGTTTCTGTACCTTTGCAGCTGGAGACGATGAGCTTAAATCAAAAAAGCAAAAGAAAATGTGTATGTGTACTCTTGGACCCTAACCCTAATGCCATACAAGTCTATGGGGTGAAATTTCAACTTTGTCCTACAGATATGGGGCCACTTGCTTTTTCATCAGGAGCCCCCAAGAAGCGCCCACGCCAAATTTGGGGCTTCTAGTACTTGAGGAACCCCGAAACCCTAACCCTAATTTCAGCTAAGCCTAACCCTAACCCTAGTTTCAGCCTTATTGTTAACCCTAATTCAATGCAAGTCTATGGGGTGAATTTTCAACTTTGTCCTAGAGACATGGGGCCACTTGCTTTTTCATCAGGAGCCCCCAAGAAGCGCCCACGCCAAATTTGGGGCTTCTAGTACTTGAGGAACCCCAAAACCCTAACCCTAATTTCAGCTAACCCTAACCCTAACCCTAACCCTAGTTTCAGCCTTATTGTTAACCCTAATTCAATGCAAGTCTATGGGGTGAATTTTCAACTTTGTCCTAGAGACATGGGGACACTTGCTTTTTCATCAGGAGCCCCCAAGAAGTGCCCACGCTCGATTTGGGGCTTCTAGCCAATGAGGAAAAATTTGGAGCAGACACGACAGGGTTACAGCTGAGAAGGCACTTAAGATCCTCAAAGGACTGTTGCCACTCACTAGACCAAACAAATGGTTTCAATGGACTGGTTAATTCTTCTCTCGTGGCCGGCAGCTCCACTGCCTTAGTGCTGGAGATGAACGCTCAGGGGTGCCGCCAGGAATTTTGGGCCCCCTGAAAAAAAACAAAAACAAATGGGCCTCCTTTGCGCAGCGCTTGTCAAAAGCTTCACATCACTCAAAAATACAGTATAGTTCAATAATAGTGCTTGAGTCCATCTTTGATAGTGTCAATGTATTTTTATTGTGAATTCTCCTAAAAAGCAAACTCTTAACATTGATGAATGATTCATGAAAAAAACACTTGATGTCTCTTGGACAAAGTTGAGCTTTGACCTTCATAGACTTGCACTGCATTAGGGTTTAGCGATAAGGCTGGAATTAGAGTGAGGGTTTCGGGGTTCCTCATGGGCTAGAAGCCCCAAATTTGGCATGGGTGTGTCCAGGAGGATCCTGATGAACCTGAAAGTGGCCCCATGTCTCAAGGACAAATTTGACCTTTGACCTCCATAGACTTGCATTGAATTAGGGTTAACGATAAGGCTGAAACTAGGGTTAGCTGAAATTAGGGTTAGGGTTTTGGGGTTCCTCAAGAACTAGAAGCCCCAAATTTGGCGTGTGCGCTTCTTGGGGGCTCCTGATGAAAAAGCAAGTGGCTCCATGTCTCTAGGACAAAGTTGACCATTGACCCTCATAGACTTGTATGGCATTAGGGTTAGCGATAAGGCTGGAATTAGAGTGAGGGTTTCGGGGTTCCTCATGGGCTTGAAGCCCCAAATTTGGTGTGGGTGTGTCCAGGAGGATCCTGATGAACCTGAAAGTGGCCCCATGTCCCTATGACAAAGTTGACCTTTGACCCTCATAGACTTGTATGGCATTAGGGTTATCGATAAGCGATACAAACCCGGTGAGTTTAAGACTTAGTGACTCTACGTACATGAATGTATGGGGTACCCCGTCCTTACTTTGTTCCAACCTTCCCTCCACAAACCTGGCTGTCCAGTGCAGAAGTCAAAGTGAGAGAGAGAACAAAGAAGGGCCTGTGACGCCGCTGCTGATTGGCTCGTTGGTCGGTTGAATGAGCCAATTCTAGAGCTCCCCTCGGTGTCCACACACTGCAAAATATATCTAAGAAATAAACACTTAAATTGAGAAAGAACAGGCTAGAAACAAGTCAAATTATCTGCCAATGCAGTAAGATATTTAGACTTGGTAAGATTTCTTAAAATAAGACGATATATCTAGGCATTTGAAGAATGGAAAAACTCTTGAAATAAACAGTAAAGCACTCATTCCAAGGACTGTACTAAGTCAAATAAACTTGATACTAGCTTCTCAATTCTTTTTTCACGTTTGCTTCTTTCTTAATTTGAATGAAAATATCTTAAAACCAGACCTACTAACAGTGCAATTCTTCTTAATTTAAGTGTTCACAATATTAGCTTTTTTTTCTCAAAATGAGACAAAGCATCCACCCCCCCTACGCCCATTCCCCCCCCCAAAAAAGATAATTCAGCAAACAGAATTAATATTGTCAACAACTATTTATTCACTTAAATTGCTGACAGTGCCTTCACTGCCTTGTAATAAAAACGTCACTAAGGCATTGCATCTTAAAACAATCTCAAGCAATCATTTCTAGAACGCAAGTAATGTTGTGTTGTTACAATATTCACCGTCATCATTATTGAATATTGATTCAGATTCCCTGACACAAAAAAAACAAAAACAGCATGGGGACAGCATATAGTGTTGTGTTCCTATCACCACTGATAACATGTTTGTTCCAACAGACTCCCACCCACCCTCAAGTTACAACTACCAGGGGAGTGTATCACTACCTATGCCTAGTACACAGCTCTACTCCCCAATAAAATCTTTCCATTCTGCCATGGTCTTTTTTGTATGAGGCTGTGGTGTCTCACTCATGGATAGTATCCTGTAGCACTTCTGTCTGAATGACAGAGAGAAGGGTTGCCACACACTTTTGGATATGTGAGGTGCAGGGCATAGTAGTAATCCATCAGATGAAGCAGACCGTCACTCAAGTCTTCCTTGGCAAGCGTGGTGGCGGGAGTGGCTCCAAGCCAGATGAGACAGCGGGTCCCATCAAACAGCAACACAGGAGTACAGAAAGACCTCTTCTGCGAGTACATTGTGGGATCTTCTGTTGGCTAAAGAAAAAGAAGAAGGAAACGCCACATCCATGCATGGAACTATGAAGTGTTGAATGTGAGAAAATGCGAACAAACTTTCACCTGAATGAAATTGAATGACACTCACCTACATCCAGCGTTATGCGTGGCTTCATCACTTCATTTTTTTTCCAAACACCATAAAATTACACATTGGTGCAGAAGTCTTCCCATCTCTTTTTTTAGTTCATCAATGAATTTTCTGTTGCCCTTATCCAGAATGCGCCACAGCTCATTCATCGCCTATAATGCAAGTCAGTGTTAAAATCTGCAAAAATGCTTGCTTTTCATCATAAACCAAAACAAGTTAATCACTTACACGATAAAGATCCATGACACATGGATATGCATCCAGGATCTTTGTTGGCCTTGTCCTGTTCTTTCAGAACATCACTATCAATGAAGGATCTTCTTGCTTGAAACTGCAGGTCAAGAATTTGGGAGACAGCATCTTGGTTGGGTTTTGGTTTCTTGTACAGCTCCTGCAGGGTCTGATAATGTCTGGCCTGTGCTGTCAGACCATCTTTGGCTGATGAAATGGAGGAGACAAATCAGTAAATCAGTCAAATGGATGAAATTGTTTGGAGCATCAAAATATATCAAATGACAATTCAAATGTAAAAATGCCTGTGATATATCATGATATCCAAAACTATCAAAACATTGCCTAGCTTTCATACATTATCATTATTATTAAAATGGACATGTTTCTACTTATGTGAAGTGTGGCCATTATCAGAACTGCGCCCTGGTGTGTGACACAAAATAATTGTTGATCCACCAATTGAGTCTGCATCATGATCTTCTTCTTGGTCACTTGCTGAGAAGTCAATGCGATGCCTTTTCTTCTTGTGGCCCCTCTCTGGTGAATCTCTTGTGAAGATTCTTGTAAGTGCTCGCCTGTGGTAAATAAAATTTCACTCATTGAAAGAACAAATAAAGATGGAAAGTGAACATGCACAGATAAAAAAAGTATCAGCCAAAAATAACCACACGCTTCAAAATCTAAGTGCGCAAAATAATATAATCACTTACATGTTTCATTGTTTTGTCTTAATCCTTCAGCATGTGATAATACTCCACTAGTCTTTGAGACATTGCAGTGACTTCATGCTTAGAAGGGTACCGGACCCCCTCTCCTTGCTGACTGGCTCTCAAGATAGAAATCATGCTGGTGACAGTGTTTCTCACCAGCCTGCGTCTCAGCTCTTTGAACATGACACATTTCCCCTCACTGGCAGTGCGGGCCATCTGGAAGTAGTGCTTACGAGCTTGTGAAGAGAGAGAGAGAGAGAGAGAGAGAGAGAGAGAGAGAGAGAGAGAGAGAGAGAGGGAGAGAGAATTTCGTGTATACAATATAATACAAAGTACTGTAAATACGGCAGGGATTGACAGAAAAAAAAAGATAACCTTAATCAACCGATGTAGTTTGTCCTAATAGCGTAATTGGCAGTCGCCTCTGTCCAGTGGGCGAATGCCAACAACGTCACATACGGCAACTCTATAAACGTACCGCGATCTATCCATATATCACGTTCGAACGCGATGTAGAGGTATGTCCCAATGGAGTTGCCGTATCGGCAGTCACTTCTGCCCGGAACGATTCTGCACCCGGACTAATTCTGTACCTACACCTCGTTGACGGGGGGGAAGCACGCTATCGCTATCGCGCTACACTAACTCGGCAAAGTTACGTGCCAACAAAGTTTCGTTGGGGGGTGCGGTGTTGGGGGGTTATGACTGGCTTCACGCGGGCCGGACAGAGACACGCAGCGGGCCGGATGTGGCCCGCGGGCCGGGGTTTGCCCATGTCTAGTATAGACAACATATTGTGGAGGAGCAGGAAGCTGTAGGGTCCTCTTTGGGCTGCTTTTCACCAAAGGAGTGGATGTCTGAGGACAGATTGGCGATGTTCCTCCTGGTGAAGACACAGTTCCTGGCTTCATTCGGGGCAGCCTTGTCTGGTACGGTGGAATTCTCAGCCGAGAGGAAACCAGATCCAAAACATTATGAACAAGAGAGAAACAATAGACACAATTAGGAAAAAAGAAAAAAAAAGTGTTATGCTCGATGTTTTCAGAGCAAAGTAGGTAACCAATCACATCTACACTAATAAGGGCCCAAATCCGTTTCCTCCTGAGAAAGTGTTCTGGTCCAGGAAAAAGGTCTCTCAAATCATCACGACTGAGGGTGTGGAGCAAGACTTCATCGATGTTGGCAGCTATAAAGACAGTCCAATCATTAACAAACCTTTTAGACTTAACAACTCATACATTTTTTCACTAATGAATTTAATTCAACTTGACAAGTCAAACCAAGTTTGTTTTGTGCCAATTTCTGTTATCAGAATTAATTGTAAATGCAATTCAGTTTAGACATTTTGTCTCAAATTTGTAAAATACTTCTTTTTGAAATCAGTGTCAGCATACAGTTATTTTAATTACTTAGCGGACCAATCAAAGTCATGGAAATTTTTTCATACCTACACATGACATACCATTTAAAATTGATACTGTGACATCATCCAGCTCATCCATTATTGGCCCCGGTTTGGATGTCCATTTAATTTCTCCTCAATCTGGGAAAAAAAAATCATCATATTAAGGTCACAATTAGGACAAGCTAGCCTTCCGACTCAAGATCCGTTTTTTTACAATGCCCATCTGCCATGGATCCCAAAGTTCCCATGCAATTAAAAGTTGTGACACCTTATCTGAATGATAACCCTAGACAGCTCAACGGATTGCTAGTCATACAGACAACAATCAAAATTGGAGTGAAACTTGTAACCACAATGCCTGCAACATGGTGGTACTTATGGTAATAATCAACAAATACCAGTGTTCTTCGTGACAAAATGACAACATCTGATAGGATTGTGCCACCTTGAACTGCAATCAACTTAAATATTGATAAAAACAAGCAAATTGTACCTAAACTACATCTTCAATCAATCCAATTTGAGCACCCTCTACCCCATAAACTGAAGATACTGCAATACAAACTTGGTAGTACAGTATTTCGTCATGCCACATATAACTAGGAATACTAATTGCTTGTTCACATGACTAGAATTGCAGTACATCAATCCAATACAAAATACACACTTGTCATCAAGCTCATAAATCCATCGAGTCGAGATGAGCACGTGCAAGGAGTCGGACTCCGTGAGTTCACGTAAACAGAGCATTGCGTTTGCGTAAATTATGCACGGCTATCGAGCTAGAAGCCGAGTCCGATTTGGTGCACACAACCACACTATAATGCCTCTCAATGTCCTAACCCATGCCACGCAACAAACGTGAAGAACCGATTTGAGTTTCTCACGGGACCAGCAGGGAAGTCACAACCGTCGCCCCAAATGAAATGTCGCAGCAGGAGCCTGAGGATTTTCTGAGTCAACATGCTGATCAACAGGTAACGTAATGTTGGCTTCCTTGACGACATTAGACAACTCCCTGTTTATATTTTATCCATATTTTAGTACAAAGCCTCCTTGTTTTATGATCTTTGACTTGTTCGGTTTTTGTTTTGACATTATGCTGTTAGTGTTTATTTCAAATTAACAAGAAGTACCGGTACAGATAGGAGGAACTTAATATAACACTTGCGTCAAACAAAGAATAACTAACTGTACATATCATGTCTACAGGAAGGAGCTGGTACATTAAGTGAGAATATTCATGAATATTAAGAGAAGATATATTCAAGGTTGTCCTGAGGTCAACTGTACCAACCATTGACAGAGCTTATGGAGCAATTTGATGTTATTGTACAGTAAAAATGGAATATTGGAGCTGTCGCAAAACAAAACAAAAAGCCAACTTTAAGGCTTATTATCTCCAAAATGATACAGTAATCAATCACATTTAGAAATCAAATGTTTCTAAATGTCAAGTCAGTAATGTCAAGTCAGTGCTTGATGTGTCATCAGCAGGCGTCGGCGTCAGTAATGGGGCATCGGCGGGTTTCGGGCGGAATCGCCAGGCGTTGGGAAGCGTCGGCGGGTGTCGGGGGCTTGTGGCCAGGTGGCGGACGTCACGGCAGGCAGTGGCCAGGTGGGCTCAGTCCCGCAAACGCTGCTTACAGCTTTAATTTTGTATTGCTTTGATAACATTGTTTAAGTTGAGTTTAAATTTACACTTTTTTTTTTTTCTTAGCTGCTAATTGTTCAAAAATGCTGATGTTAAAAGTGTGTTTGCACAGTAAATGTTATGGCACTTTAATTCATATGGCAGTACATTTACAATAACTGGCCGTCAAGTTCCAGGAACTGACAAACTGCACTGAGTTGAGTGAGATTCTCCAAAGGAACTCCAGTATAAATGTGGACTTTACATTCTAGTCCCCTGTGAAGAAAAACCCAAAAGTGAACGTTTTTGTGCCTCACCCTTTCTAACTGGGACATTTGCAAGGGAACGCAGACTGGTTATGCTGCTCCCTGATAAAAGAAAAATGTTTCTGCTGTTACCTCAGAAATTGCCTGTTATTATTGTGGCTCAGGATTTTGGAGGTAGATTTTTTTTTATTTTTCATAAGGGACAGGATAACAGTAATGCCCTGGCATTGGCAATAAGCTTTAATTTTGTATTTGCATTTTTTTTTAACTTTAGATTTACATTAAAAATGTTTCTGTGTAAAGTGCTGATGTTAAGTGTTTGCACGATAAATGTTATGGTGCTTTCGTTTATATGGCAGAACATTTGAATTAAAGTGTATGAAAGACTTCTTTTAAATTCATTATTGGCTTTTGCGTATACGACGTGATTAATCGTGACTGATCAGGTAAATCATGCGATTAATTGCGATTAAAATTTTTAATCGTTGCCCAGCCCCAGTAAAAACATTTTTCTGGTGCCAGCATTTCGTGAGGCAGAAGTTGATTCATACTTCAGTGCCTTGGAGCGAATAGCTTCGCCACTCAACTGGCCAAGAGACATGTGGCCTGTCCTTCTCCAATGCAAGCGGGTGGGAAAAGCACAGGAGTTGGTGTCTGCTCTTTTCTTAGAAGACAGCCTGCAATATGATGTTGTAAAGGAAGCAATTTTTCCTGCTTATGAGCTTGTTCCTGAGCCCTACCGGCAAAAATTTAGGAACCATAGAAAATCCAGTGGTCAAACCTTTGTCGAGTTTGCATGGGAGAAAAGCAACCTCTTTGATAAATGGTGTGCAGCTAATGATGTCAAAAATGACTTTGAGTCACTCCGTGAGCTCGTTCTTTTAGAAGATTTTAAAGACTCTTTGCCAGAGAAGGTGGTAATGTTCTTGAATGAACAGAAAGTGTCGTCATTGTCCAAGGCTGCTGTCCTCGCAGATGAGCTTGTGTTGACCCACAAAAATGTCATCTCATCTTCCCCCCCGATCGGACAGGCCTTCTGCTTCTCGTCCCACAAGAGCCGAGTCTAGCCACCTCCCCCTTGAAAAGGCTAGAGGGAAGGGACTTCTGGTTTGGCCATAAAGCGGTAAACTGCGCGACACCAGGGCTCTCGACCATCCAGGGTAAAAACTCCCCGAAAACTTGAATAACTATTGTCAGATATCATATTAACTACAAAGTGATCAGGGGAACGTTGGAATGGGAAGGAAAACTCGATTCAACCAAAACAGAAACACGGTAACAGACAATATGGCGGAACTACCAGCTTGCTCTGAAACAGAGGGAGATGGCGAAACAAACTCCTCGTGACTAACGACGCGAAAAAGGGCTCGGACATAGAAATTATTAGCAAGGAGATACGGGATTTAAAAATGGAATCAAAAGAAGTCCTTCGCACGTTTGGAGAAACACTGAGGAACGACGTGGAAAAAGACTTGGACGACTTCAAACACGAAATAAATCAACAACTTGCGAAAGTCGTCACCGAACAGGAGCTCCAGACCGGCAAGATCAACGAGGCTGAGTCGCGGATTGAAAAGCTAGAACGTTGGGCACAGGAAGCTAATGACGCTCTGGTCATATCACTGAGAGAACAAAAAGCTCTTCAGGACAAGTTAACTGACCTGGAGTCCAGGCCGAGGAGAAACAACCTACGTATCTATGGAGTCACTGAAGGAGAGGAGGGAGAATCTGTGGCCAAGTTTGTGGAAGACCTGCTGAAAAGTGAACTGCACCTGCCAGCAGATTTTAATTTCCAAATTCAGAGAGCACACCGCTCATTTGCACAGAAGCCAGCGGACGGTGCCCAACCGAGACCCATCATTGTTAACTTTCCGGAATTTACTACCAAAGAGAGGGTCCTGAGAGAGCTATGGACAAAGAAAATAGAACTGGGGAAGAAAGTACCGTCATTCCATCACGATTACGCGACAGAGATGGTCCAAAAGAGAAAGGAGTACAACACTGTTTTTTTTTTTCAAATTGAATTCCCATGTTAATAGAAAAGAGACTGTGGGAAGTCCGGGTCGCTCCTTTTTTTCTAACGCTGGACTCATTTAGAACGACTAAAATACTCATTGCAGGTTCAAGTGTCATTTCTAAGTTAGGTTAGATTTTTGACTGCCTTCACGCAGGCCGGACAGAGACACGCCGTAGTTTGGCCATGCCTGATCTACAGGAAACACATCTCTCTCAACAAGAGCACGACACACTGAAAAGATTTGGATATAGAAATGTTTTTTTTAGCTTGTTCAGGAAAGGCCCAAAGAGAGGTGTCACAATATTAATCTCTAATTCTATCAGTTTTGAAGTTGTTAAAAAAATAAATGACAAAGAAGGGAGATATGTAATAGTCAAAGGGAAATTGGATGATAACTCAGTTACTTTGGTCCAAGGTTGGACAAGTGCTTTTTGAAATCACTGTTTGAGATCATAGCTGTGGAAAGTGAAGGAATCCTAATATGTGCAGGGGATTTCAACATGATTTAAAAGCTAAACTCGACACAACTAATGGCAACAGAAGTCAGACCCGCCTGTCGAAACTTGTCAACGTCTCTCTAGCCGAACTCGGGATGTTTGATGTTTGGAGGGACCTCCACCCGTTACAGAGGACTATTTTTTTTATTAACATTACAGACAGATACAGAATAGAGGAATGTAAAATAGGAACGACTGACTTGTACTGACACAGTATTAATTACCTTATTATTTGTCTAAATAAGAGGAAGAAAAACACACTTTGGAGATTAAATGTGGGTATGCTAAATAATCCAAAAACACTGGAGGAGGTTAAGAAAGAGATTAAATGCTCTATGGAGGAGAACATAGATAGTCCAGTAGACACTACCATACTGTGGGACACAATTAAAGCTGTGATGAGAGGGAGGTTAATAGCGAGGGCAGCCTATCAAAAAAAGACTAGATGTAGCGAGGGGGAGGGTCTGGTGGAGGTGGAGACAATTCAGATGGTGGGTATAAAGGTGGGTATAAAGGAAAATTGGGGGGGGCGGTTGCCTGACAACGCCACCTGGGGAGTTGCACCCCAGGAAATAAACTATAATAAAATTCCACGGGCTACACAGGTTCGTTACGCTTTGAAATTTAAGAGGACGAGACGGACTTCCAATGAAACAGCTTTATTTGACAACAATTTAAAATAGACCAGGTTTAGCTGCCTGAGTGTCAAAGAAATAAGAACCATACCAAAAAGACTGTTCAACATAAGAAAATAAGGGGAACAGGGCCAAAGAAACCAAAGAAAACTCAAAAAAGGGAATAAACAAAGCTAAGGGAATCACTACAAACCAAAATTCACGCTACGCCAACTCCTGTCCTAAAGAAAAGAGAACAAAATTAACATACTAATACCTTGAGACACCCAGGCAAGCGTTAAACAGTTAGAACGAAAGGAAAACTTTTATTTATTCTTCGCGCGCGCACGCACACACACACACACACACACACACACACACACACACACACACACACACACACACACACACACACACACAGGACCAAAACCCAAAACAAAAAGGTAACGATCACTGGGGAACAAGATATTAATGAACTAAAAAAGGAAATCAAACTATAACAAAATCGCTACTCAATAGAAAACCCAAAGTTTCACCAAAATTTCACAACAAAACAAAGAAAAGAAAACCAACCAAAGAAAGTGGTTACGCTAACAAAAGAAACAGACAAACTGAATTGTCTAAACCAAATAAACCAAAATCAAAGGAAAAGTGTCCGCGTTGTGGTGGTGACACCGCTGTTACCCGGCTAGACTGGTGCGGCAATTGATTGCGAGGACATCGCCGCCGCAACAGTAACAGAGGGGTATGGAGAAAACAGAGGAGGACGGAGCGACTGCACCCAGGCAGGGGGTTGAGACCAGCGTCCTTCCAGTACCCGTCTCGGCGCACCAGTGTTCAACTGCAAGGCAGCCTCCCCGCCGAGCGCCAGAGCAGGAGGGGGGGGGGGGGGGGGGGGGGGCGGCGTCGGCTTTAACAGCCAAGCAGTGAATGCACAACGATCACGCACACACAGCGCCACCTCCCGATGAACGGGCACCCGCCAGGGTTCCTCCTCCGGCTGTGCTTATGGCCCAGCCCGCTCTGGGATTGCTAGCCGAAATGCTAAGAACTGCGAAGGACAGAGTTCTCAGCGTGGACACGCCAGAGGACAGAGTGCTGACTCCAGCCTGCGCTTGTTTTTAAAAGAGCTGCTTTCACTCTGCACTCTGGCGCAGGTGTATCAGTGCGTTTACATGCAGAGCTTAATCGGACTAAGCAATAATTCGGTTTTCTCGTCCAATCAGAGTTCTCACCTTGTCCCCCTATACATGCAGCTGAGAAATTTGAATTACTGACGGGAACGTGTCCTCCTCGAAACAGTAGGGGGTGGAGTGAGCCTTTTCAGCTGGTCAGCTGCTTTCGGTTGACATATTACATCATTATGATATAGAATGATAGTTCATAATGTACGTGTTACTTACTTTGCAGATAAGCTATACCCTATTTCTTGTGCTCATGGTTATCTTAAAAGATAACCATGAGACAAGAACGTTGTTTGCTGTTGGAGGGCTACAACAACACAATGTCTTTGATGCTACGCTTTGTGCCGTCGCCACTGACCCGAAACTCTCGTTCTTGTTGGATGCGGGTTCGGAGCAGACTGGTGGGAGAGTTTGTGTACAGGTTTTGCAAAGGAACGGTGTCTTCAGTTATACAAACGCTCATTAAAGTGCCGACCGTGGAGGAAGCTTGTGCCGCTGCACGCCGTTTCCAGCAGAATAACAGCGAAATTATCAAAATAAAAACAAATCAGAAAAACATCTCTTTGCTGTGCTTTTATTTACAAAGTTGAAATTCTTCTAACTTACAAAAAATGTGAACGAAAAGGTAGAAATATAAATACGAAGGAATACGTATTTGTTCAGGGCTGCGCAAAGCCGGAGCCCTGCATTTGCTGCGCTACCCTTTTAAAAAAGGTCTCTGTTGTGTGTTATTTGAATATGTCCATCTCTTTTAGAAGAGAAAGCATCGCCCCGGTCTCATCCTCTCTCCAAATGTCAACATTCTTATTCGCGTTTGCCAGGTTGTTTCGCGCCGAAGGCAATAATTCAAATTTCTCTAGTACCATGTAAACGCACTGAGGGACGCAAAGATTGCACTCCGGCGCAGGTGTGATTGATGACGCGAAGGTGGGGGCAACCCCACCTGCCACATAGTTAGTAAGTTAATTAATTAATTAATTAATTAATTAATTAATTAATTAATTAAAGTGCTTTTTGAACCTTTGGCCGCTCCGTAGATTGTGGAAACGGGAAATTAATTGACTCACAGCACACAGTCACACGCTTGCAGCCGGCTTGTAAGCACAACAAAAAAAAGAAAAAGACACTGAGCGTAGATGAGCACTAGGAAGGACTAACATGGATATGGCGTCAATTGTAAATGGAAAGTTCCACTTCAAAACCCTGCCAGATGGCAGTCTTGACAGGACAAAAGTGATATGCATTTACTGTAAAGCTGTATTTAGTTTCCACCGGAGTACGAGCAGTCTTACGTTTCACTTGTCTGCGAAGCATACAGCTGACGCGGAGAGCCCTCCGCCCCCTTCTGAGGTAAAGCAAACCACGTTGGATGGTGTGGCACGGAGACCACTGGCCGCGTCCACCACACGCCAACTTTCAACAGCGGGGGCTAAATGGGTGTGGCTACGGCTTGCAGGCCAATTAATGTGGTGGAGGACGAGGGTCTGCACGATATCATATATATTATACTGACTATGGATGAATAAGACACTGACTGGATGATTATGGCACTGACTGTGGATTACTATGGATGCTGAACAGCTGTTATAGGCTATACTGCCTAACTGCACTATATCAGTTGAGTCCTGTACTGTATTGCACTGCCCCCTGTTTAATGCACACTTTATTTATTGTTTTGATTTAATTTAATTGATTTTGTGCATCACAGTTTGATGCAATGCATAAGTGTCATCCTTTTGTCTTAATGGCTGCTGAAAAAAGGGGATGAATTGTTCAAGTTGGAGTTGAAAAGTAAAATATAGAAACTTTGGTAGTACTAGTAATCATTACTAAGTACAGTTATGCCCATCTGTTATCTTTGTTGGGCTTGAGTTTCTGATTATTTTTTTTACCCTGTGCATCTTTTGTTTTGTTAGTAGTACTTGGCATTGCTCCAACACGAGTAAACATGTTGCGTCCCACTAGATGGCGCATTTGCCTTATTGACAAGCACCACGGTCATCGTAGCTGATCGCTGCCACTCTCAGCAGCGTGCGTCTACTAAGGTCTACTAAGATTCCACAATCTATTACACCTCGTGAGCAAAACAGGCGACAGGTAAAATTAAACATCTTCAGTTGAGCAACTCAGGCAATTTAAAGTGATTTAAAAACAAACAAACACTATAATACTAGGAAAAGAATCGTCTATATTTCAATAAATACAACAGATTGAGTATTCATAAAAAAAAAAAAATGCTTACTTTAAATAAGAAAATCCAACAAACCAACAAGTGCACGAACGTGTTGGTCCTGGAGCTTCCTGGTCAGGATGTTCGGGAGATCCCTCTGGCTCAATGTCTGGAGCGCCAACATATTTTAGAATTGCTCCCTAGATCATCAAGCAAAACAGATCAGAAGCACATTTTTATATTTTATATTTTTATATTTTATTATTACAGTGATGTTGCAGTAATATAGGAAAATTAAAAATGTATTTGTTTTTAAATTAAACATTATGATTGCAGTGTCCCTTTAAAGCTTTTACCCAATTACAAAACTGTCACTTTTAAGAGTTTTTGGCATTACTTTACACACTGTACTAGTTAAAGTAATAAAACTAAGATAAATGACCCACTACCACAATAGTCTAAAATAGTCAACACCATGCCAAATAAAGTATTTCCATAAAATATTTCTTTGAATTATAAAACAGTAGCCCATTTCTAATGAAGGGCCTACAAAATACAAACTAAGCTTAGTAAATTCATCCTAAGTTAAGGCTAAAATAACATTAAGAGTCAAATATGTGAGAGACAACTTCCACTGAACAATAAAAGGGGACTGGCTACAACAACAACTACAACATGCCCTCCCTCCCTCCCTCCCTGTTAGAATGTGAATAAACGGGTGTGGAGTCAATCACTCATTCCCATGGCAGGATAGGCCAACTTGACAGGATATGGTCAACTTTCATAAAACAAACAAAAACGCTGATTCATGACGAACAAATATTAGCCAGCCAGCTAACATTTATCCGACGCTGGCTAGCTAGCTAGCTGGCTAGCAGGACAAATAAACAAACTTGGGGGGGGGGACAACAGCGTTTCACCTCCACCTCTCCAGCCCACATCACAAACAAATAACTTACCTTTCCCTTTTGCAAGTTTTTCTTGATCAGTTTTCTTTTCCTTCCGTTTCTCCGCACCGCTGGGATAACTCCTTTTTGATGCCATTATGGTGTCTGTTTGTTTTTAATCCTCTCGCTAACGGGAACGAATGGTAGCTGTCAATCATTCACGTCATACCTGTCGGCGTCGCCGACCCGCAACGTCACAACCTGCGTGACAGTGCGGCAAGCCCCCAGATGGCGTCCCATTCCTTTCTATGAAGTTGCTCACCCAGCGCATGGCTCCCAAAAACTTTTTGACTTCCGCATTGATGGGATAATAGAGCATGCGCAGTTGTGTCAGTGTGGAGACCGTCACTGACAGACGTGCGCGCTCACGAACCGTACAAAATTCAACATGGAAATTAATGTATTTTTTGACGGAACAACTGACGATTGTTGTTTGGAAATTTTAGAAATAATAATGATTATTATTATTATTATTATTATTATTATTATTATTATTATTATTATTATTATTATTCTTTTTATTATTATTATTATATTAATAAAATAGTATTATTATAATAATATACTATTATTTGTGTATTAAACAAGTGAGCAATGTGCCACTGAATAATAAATGATAATTCTTTGAAGCAACTCTCTATGGACCATAACAGCACTGCCACACATATTTTTTAATTAATAACCTCTTTGGAAAGCAGACAAAGTAATGAAATGATTGGTCTATTTATTTCATCAGAACTAAAAAAATAAAAAATAAAAACTCAACGATCTTGAAAGTTCCTCCCTTTCTCTTGCACCTGTCGATGTGTGTAGCTAACACAAATTTGCAAATATTTTGTCGTCCTCGTGGAATTAAACAGCACACCATGTTAATTTATCAGCGAGTGCCCTCTCTTTTCACGCAATTCATCACGCTTAACATGTAATGCTGAATCATGAAAGCTATGGAGCAAAAAATAATAATTACATAAACCACGAGTGAAATAAAATGTGTCATTCATTCAATAAAGATTTCATTGATTCATCTTCTATACCCGCTTATTCCTATTCAGGGTCACAGGGGTCTGCTGGAACCTATCCCAGCTGTCTTAGGGCGAAGGCAGGGTGACACCCTGGACAAGTCACCAGTTCATCGCAGGGCCACATAGAGACAAACAACCATTCACACTCACATGCACACCTACGGACAATTTAGAACGTTCAATTGACCTCACGTGCATGTTTTTGGAGTGTGGGAGGAAGCCGGAGAACCCGGAGAGAACCCACACAGACACAGGGAGAACATGCAAACTCCACACAGAAAGGTCCCATGTCCAGGCCCCGGAATCGAACCCACGACCTTCTTGCTGTGAGGCGGCAGCGCTAACCACTGCACCACTGAATGTGAATGTATCTTGCTGTACATCCCACTGAGCTCCAAGGGCCCTCTCCATAGGGAGCTGGTCTCTGTCAAGGTTAAGTGTTTTTACCTCTTTAGCTCTCTGCTCTTCAGGAATGGCGGTGGCAGTGTCCAGGTTCATGGAATCTGTCAGAGTGCCGCCGTCCTGTCATGTAATGATAGAGAATCACTCTATTTATACTAATGTGCAGAACCACTAGAGTGTCATTTCTTCACTGCTGTCAGCAACAAGCATTTGGTGTCACACTGGTGTACAACACTTATGGGCTAATTAATAAGAAATTACATATTTATGAATCACCCGCAATGCCCAGATTGTTGCTGCTTATCTGCTGATATGAGCCGTCAACTGTTGCAATATAGAACCATGGGCAGGAAATTACAATTAGTGTAGAGCGTATTATAATTTAAAACGGTAGTTCTTTAAAGAATTTAGCAGGGATGGAACAGGCTAACGTGACGACGTCACCTGCAACACGGTAGGAGCTCAACCTGCTGTCATGGCGAAGGGGGGACCGAGACGCAACATGTGGGACACCTTCCCCCACTCCCAAGCCTCATTAATTTTTCACTGCAGTTGGCAGTTTCAACAAAAAACATTTTATTAATCAGTAAATGAAATAAACAAAACAACTTAACCGGTGGGCAGCAAAGGCTTCAGGGTGGGCCCAGGCCAAAATAATAAACCAAACTCCAACTAGCTCGCCTTAAGAACTAACTAAAGAAAGAAAGAGAACCCAAATACAGAAAGGCTAACCTCCCTACATACTTATTAAACAGGAGAAAAGAGGGGACAAAGAAAATGGCAGCCCACCCCTATGGCTGCGTGCTCTAACACCATTTCAGAAGTGACTAACTGCAGAGTTGGGAGCGGAGGAGGGATGACGTCAGGCTGGCTCGACTGCTCCTCCTTCTCAGCCGTGGCGCGTCAGCAGCCGACATCCAGGACCGCACCTGCAAGGCGTCATCCACTCTCACACACACACAAACATAGAGGCATCTAGACCCACCTGTGGGTCATATCACACCCTCCCTTAAGAACTAAACCCTATTAACATACCAACAAACAAAACTAAACAAGAAAAACAGCTCAGTTCCCCCGAAATAAGAATTTCGCAGCTAGTCCACATCATAATGCATCTGCCAACACATTATCAACCCCTCTTCCTGTGGCAAATCTGGAGATTGAAATCTTGCAGGGGCAGAGACCACCCCATCTACGAGGGCATTATAGTCTGTAAAAACCTGACCCCAAATTAACATCAAGATGGGCACTGTCAGAAGGAGAGCCAAAGCTTCTTTCTCAACTTCCTAATAATGACTCTGTGTGCGTGCTGCTTAGTTGTGGCATGTCCCTCTACTTCTATGTCATGGTGCAAAACTGACGTACGGCGGGGGTGGTCAGAAAACAATAGTGGGTGGCTCTCAATTAATTTAACAATATCATGACGGGCTGATGCAGGCAAATGGGACAAAAACGAGCTTAAGTTATTCATAATTTCAGAGTTTCCCAGGCGCGCCGAAGGAACACCGATTTTTTTTTTTTTTTTTTTTTTTTTCATGAGCCCTCCCTCCGCCAATGGGCACGGAGGGGGCGGAGGCTCAGGCGACACATTTTTCCTAGCGACGTAACGCCCGGTTCACACTGGACGCGGAAGCGCCACAAAGCGCCGCAAAGTGCCGAGCGCTTCCATTCGGCGCCCACGTTAATCAATGTAGTAGTTCACACCAGACGCGAACAGGCGCGCGGCTCCCCTCGCGGATCGCGCCATGCATTTAACGTCAGTTCACTGGACGTGGAAGCGAAGCGCCGCCGAGCGCTTCCATTCGGCGCCCATGTTAATCAATGTGGTGGTTGCGCGGCTCGCGGCATGCATTTGTTGTTTCGGCGTCTGCTCTATTTCGTGCGCGAGCCGCGAGCGGTCCTCGTCAAAAGTACAGGAAGTCGCTCAATAAAAACGAGAAAATCCGGTGAATTTTCAAAATAAACTAATTTCAAAATAAAAACCGAATGACAAATTCGATCATATATCATATTTGTATGTTATATTTGTCAGTACATTGTATCAGAGTGCGAGAGAGATTAAACACACACACACACACACACAGAGGAAGACTTGATCAAAATACGTCTGTTTGATCCTAGAGATGCCGGTTAATGATCATTATGAAAGAGGTCTTGTCTTGAGATGGACACCTGAGTGCGTGTTTCTATTTATTTACACACACACGCACAGAAGTGAGCTATGGAGCGGGCTGGCTACGGGGCGAGGGGGGGCGATGGCGAAAATGATTTTTTTTATTTTATTTTTTTTAAAGAAAAAAAAAAGAAGTGAAAAAGTGGGAGTGAAAAAAAGAGTGCAGCTGAGCAGAAGCGCTTGTCGACCGTCGCGGAGCTGTTCGCGTCTGGTGTGAACCAGTTGGAGCCTCGCTCGCGAAATTCGTTGGCGCGGCGCTTCCGCTTCCATTGAAATGAATGGCACGAGCCGCGCGCCTGTTCGCGTCTGGTCTGAACCACTACATTCAGTGCCTTTACATGGCACTAGAGAAAATCGAATTATTGCCTTAGTCCGATTATGATCGGAGAACTCACGTGCATGTAAACACCTTACTCCGATTATGATTGGAGTTTGAGAACTCCGATTGGAATCGGAGAACTCCGATTGAGACACCCAGATAATGCCATTGGAATTCGAATTTCTCTGCCATGTATACGCCTTAATCGGACTATTAACTGGACAATGCGAGTGCGCATGCGCCACGCCTCGCTCTCGCGACTCATGACCGCACAACTACGTCGTCTAACAAAACAGACGGCACGAAACAACCTGGCAAACGCGAATAAGAATGTTGACATTTGGAGAGAGGATGAGACCGGGGCGATGCTTTCTCTTCTAAAAGAGATGGACATATTAAAATAACGCGCAACGGAGACCTTTTTAAAAAGGGTAGCGCAGCAAATGCAGGGCTCCGGCTTTGCGCACCCCTGAACAAATACGTATTCCTTCGTATTTATATTTCTACCTTTTCGTTCACATTTTTTGTAAGTTAGAAGAATTTTAACTTACAAGCACGATGCAAGCGTTCACGGAAAAAAATTACGTAATCTAACACATTATTCTCTACTCATTTAACATCGGAAAGCCACTTACCCCTTAACAGACGCGAGGGTCCTCTCACCGAACACTAAATCAGCTGGGCTGAACCTGAGGGACTCCCACACATACAATCGACGACTGAAGATACACTTTATGCTGCGGAACCATCACTGTGCACACACACACACACACACACTAAAATATACGAATTGCAGTAGGTTGGTTTTGTTGCTCTTGGTTGTCCGTTAGTTTTTTGAGAGTTAGTAGTAGATAGATCCCTAGATAGTAAGTTTGATAGATGGATAGAAATAGATAAGTTAGTTAAAGTTACACACACACACACGCACATATATATATATATACATATATATATTAACCTCTTTCAATGAACTCCAAAACATACATGGTCAAAATCCATATTATTATTATGTTGTTGTTTTTTTTAAATGCTCATACAAAACAAAAAAAATGTGTCACATCCACTCTCTCTCTCACACACACACAAAATAAATTGTGTTCAATCATGTTAAACTTGGTTGGGGCACAGCCATGGCTCTTTATATTTTATTTTTATTTTATTTTGTATTTTATTTTGAAGTTAGCGCTTTGCATTCTGGGCGATCCTCAGTACAGAGGAAGCCCATGAAGCAGGTGAGACGGTCTCCTCCCTGCTGAGACAGAAATTAATGCAATAAGTTGAGCTATGCTTCATGTAACTGTGTTTCAGTGTTTAAATGTGTGCTGGTGTCTTTCATTTATTTTTGTTTGTTTGTTTGTTTGTTTGTTTGTTTGTTTGTTTTTTAGCAAAGTTCGTTTTTTCTTATTGCTATTAAAAACGATTAGCATGCTAGCATGTCCATTAGCAGGACACAGCTCTCATACGGAGCACGTTGTCTCTGCAGGAGGTGACCAAGTTTCACGGAGCAAGTTATGGTTGTGTCCCATTCTGTTTCAGGTATGTGTGTGTAACTGGAAGAATGTTACAGTGTATAAAAATTGAGCTTTAGGGAGCGAATTATTGAAATTGCGAATGTCATTTTTTTGTATTTTGTAGAAAAATGTATTTTATTTTTAATATTATTTGTATTGTAGAAACAACAACTATACGATCACTACTTCAGTACAGAGGAAGCCCATGAAGCAGGAGGTGACCAAGTTTCACGGAGCAAGTTATGGTTGTGTCCCATTCTGTTTCAGAGAATAAACTGCTGCTCCACACCTGACTTCTGCAAGTCTTCATTATACAGCAAGCAGGACAGAATAGGAGAGGTCACATTGGTGCCGTGACTCGAGACTCTTTTGTTGTGCTACCGATGCTGCAGAGCGACCCGGGGACTGTTCTGCTGCTGCTGTTCATCTGCGGTCACTGAAGTCGGTCAGATGTGTTGCTTTTGTGCAGTGTTAGACATCAGATAGAGGGTTTATGTACTTTTATTTGATTTGATTTTTTTTTTTTTTTTTTTCAGTTTCCAGTCTAGGCCTTTTGTGGTTTCATCCTTTTGTTTTGTGGTATTGTGTTTTGTTAACTTTTTGGAAAGATGAGTAATCCTCAGGGTAATGTTTTTGTAACTCCTTTTGGTGCTGGCAGAGGGAGGGGTTTTATGCATCCTTCAAGTTTACTGTTTGAGAGTCCTGTTCAGGGGGGGGGGGTGTAGTGTTGGGTAATCAGTGTACACCTGGGCGCCCCTTGCTCAGTACTGGTGTTATCCCTCCCCCCAACTCAGATGCAAACCCTCATGCCCTTGCTAGCCAGGGCACGCATTCCCCTGTCCCGGACAGGCACAGCATGTGTTCCCCTGCACCTACCCCTGATGTTATTGCTGCTAGTATTGTAGGTCAGATGGGTGATGCATTGATTCAACAGGTCAGCCAGCGGGTGGCACAGGACATTATCTCTCACCTCAGTGCATCTGTCACTACCCCTTTACTCAGTGCTGCCCCTTCACCTGCCCATGCTGATATGCTAGCCAGTTCCCCTTTACATAGTGCTACCCCTCGACCTAGCCATGCAAATGTGTCTGCCACAAATGCTTTTGACGTGTCCCATTTGCAATATGTCCCTCATCGAAAGCTGAAGGAGCCCCCCTGCTTCAGAGGAGACAACTCAGACTCTGTTTCCGTCCAGGAGTGGGAGGAGCTCATGAGGAGTTTCATTAAGAGGGGGAATCTGCAACCTGAGGAACAAGCGGAGGAGATCCTTGTTCATCTTGGTGGCAAAGCAAAGGATGTTGTCAGGTTTGGGACCAGGAACAGTGGTATTAACATCACCTGTAACCCCGATGCCATTTATGGTCTCTTGCGGAAGCACTTTGATTCTGTTCCGTGTTCACCACTCCCATTAGCAGACTTTTACACCACTCTTCCTGGGAAGGGTGAGGATGCCTTTGACGACTGGCTTAGACTGAACCGCGCTGTTGACTTGGCCATTGAACGTCTGAAGGAGCAAGGAAAGTCACTGAATGACTCAGTGATCCCAACAGCTGCACATCTGGATCATCAACAGGGAGAAATGACTCTGAATATGACATTTACACCATGGAAGAAATCAAATATTGATTCTTTATTCAGGCTGGAGAACTGCTGGTTGACAAAGCTCAGCTGTGATTGGCTGCTCTCAGCTCTGAAGTCCAACCCCTCCCAACTCAGACACCTGGAGCTGAGTTGGAACTGCCTTCTGGATTCAACAGTGAAGGTGCTGAGTGGTTTTCTGCAGAGTCCAGACTGTAAACTGGAGGCTCTGAGGTCAGTTCACCCTCTTCACTCTACAACTGCTGCAGTTATTGTTGTCATGACTTTGAATTGAGTTTGTTGGAATTCACTTTGATTCCATTAGAAATGTGTAAAACTGGTTTTAAATTACACACACACACACACACACACACACACGTATGCGCACATACGCACGCACACACACACGCGCGCGCGCACACCCAACTGTGAATGACACTCTCCATCATTTATTCCGTATCCAGGTTGGAGAGGTGCAGGTTGTCAAAGATCAGCTGTGATTGGCTGCTCTCAGCTCTGAAGTCCAACCCCTCCCACCTCAGAGAGCTGGACATGGCTGAGAACTATCTTCAGGATTCATCAGCTAAGGAGCTGAGTGGTTTTCTGCAGAGTCCAGACTGTAAACTGGAGACTCTGAGGTCAGTTCACCCTCTTCACTCTACAACTTCTATAACTCTTGTTGTTGTCGTCATGATTTTCACTTTACTGCTGTTGGAAATTCAATTTGCAGACACTGGTTTGTGATAGTAATGAATGAAACTGGGCTTGAAGGTACAGTGGGTAAAATCCTCCCATCTAGTGGTCAGATTGCAGATTGCAGATGCTGAAGTGGACATTTCACTTTGATTTTCAGAGTGATGACACCCAGGAAAAACTCTCTATCATTATAAACTCCATCATTTATTCTCTGTTCAGGTTGTGGGGCTGCAATTTGTCAGAGCTCAGCTGTGATTGGCTGCTCTCAGCTCTGAAGTCCAACCCCTCCCACCTCAGAGAGCTGGACCTGAATATGAACCCCCTGAAGGAGTCATCAGTGAAGGAGCCACTGATGGATCTTGTCTACAGCAGTGACCATCAACTGAAGAGTGTGAGGTTAGTACTGGTTTGGAAGCAGTGGATGATGGTTCCAGCACCAAAGCCAGTTGATCCCACAGCAGAGGTCCAGTGTTCCCAGTCACAGTGTGAGAGGAGGATGGTGACGTCCAGCTGCTCCTCATTCATCCAACATCTGCTGCCAAACTGCTTCTTCTCTCAGTTCACCACCCAATTATTGATCAGTTCATCTTCATCAGGCCTCAGTATCAGTCCAACACTCCATGGTCACATGACCTTCTGATGTTCCACACTTGACATGTGACTGAGAGTCTGCTTCTTCTCACCAGTCACTCCATCATCTCCATCAACAGTCAACGTCTCTGTGATGATGCGTTCAAGGACCGTGAGTCCTGACTCCTGCTGTCTCTTCTTATCTTTGCAGGTGGTGGTGAGGATGAGGAGAGTGAAGAGGAGAGCTCCATCTACTGGTGGCTGACAGAACTACAACCAGTGGAGCCAAACAGCAAGCTGCATGCACCAACACTGTGTGGGTGTGTCACGACCTTTGACCCCAGTGCAGCCTGGTGGCTGGCGGACTGCTTCTCCCTACAAGCTGCTGTGGTTACTGGGAGAGACGTCCCAGAAGCCACTGGTGGAGCTGAATCCTCAGTGGAAGAAGCAGGACTTGGAGCAGCTGCTCAGTGAAGGCAGCAGCAACACAACCACTGCTTCTGCTCTCATCATCCACGGCTGGAACATCTCAGCATGAAGGTTCCACACATCAACAACACACTGCTCTGCTCTCACTTCAGAGTTGTATAACATCTTCATTTTGGAGGTGAAAAATACTTTTCAAGAGACTTTATTTCTGCTTCATGATCTTAAATAAGGAAATCATGTGGAAAAGATAAAGTGATTCACAACACCTGTGATGGGAACTCAAATCATTATTGAATCATAATTAAGACAAAAGAAGTTTCCCTCAAAATAATTCATGGTTTTGATGCTTGCCAGATGTTTGTGTGGAGATTTCAGAAGGACATCAATGAATCAGAAGGAAACCAGATCATTTATTTTATGTGATTATGTTATACCATCCTAACTTTGTTACTAGCTCAAACATTATATTTCAATGATTCAATATTCTCACAATAAAAGCCATCACAACCTGTGTAACCTTGACCTCAACTGACGTTTCATTTCTGCTGCTTTAACACTTTGATTATATATCTCCTGAAGTCCTGCCATGGGGATTCTCCGTATCTGAATAACTTGTGTACTCAAACCTTCTGTAGGCCATACCCACTTCTCCACTAGGTCTCAACATAAACCACATGAATCAATGAAAATAAATCTCACTTTTACAAACAAATCCAATTCAGTTCAAATATAATTTAAATAAAATAAATGATACATTATAATTAATCACCAACAGATAAATCAATGCAATATATGAGGTGGTTTGCCCTCTCTGGGTCGGTGGGGAGGCCCTGCCTCAGGGGGAGGAGTTCCAGCATCTCGGGGTCTTGTTTGGGACGCCTCCCTGGGGAGGTGTTCCAGGCATGTCCCACCAGGAGGAGACCCTGCTGGAGGGACCAGGTCTCTGGGCTGGACTGGGAAGCCTTGGGGTCCCACTGGAGGAGCTGGAGGAGGTGACTGGGTCCAGGGAAGTCTGGGGGTCTCTGCTGAGGCTGCTGCCCCCGAGACCTGACTCCAGATACGGCAGTAGAAGATGGATGGATGGATGGATGGATGGATGGATGGTTGCCAGGTGATAGAACATTTCATAAAAACAGACTCTGCATTATAACTTCTATTCCACTCTAAATAACCCACTCCAATATAGCTGCACTCGTCCTTCTCTCACATTACATTGGATCACAATGACCAAACAACACAACAAAGACAATGATCCAACTGTACTGCCACTTCCAGACTCAGTGTAGGTCTGTAGGCCTCTTGGACCTTCATGTGAACCACTGCGTGTTGACTGGAGGTGAAACATGGCTGACTGCTGTCCTCCTACCTGGACAATGCAATCTCACTTTCAATCTCACAGCCACTAAAAAACCTGATTGTGATTGAGAGGTCCTCAGCAGCCAATCACTGTTGGGAGTCCAGCCTTCAAACACTCCTCCTGAATCCACAGTCACATCTGTGAGCATCTGGAACTTTGGCCCTGATCCTCCACACCACACACCTTGGGATGACAGCGCCACCTACCTGGATCCTTTCAGCAGCCAGTCCATGCTCTGACCCGTTTCCACTGTGGCCTGTTGTGTCATCTGGACCGGAGTCTGGATCATCAGTGTCCAGGTTCATGGAATCTGTCAGAGTGCCGCCGTCCTGTCATGTAATGATAGAGAATCACTCTATTTATACTAATGTGCAGAACCACTAGAGTGTCATTTCTTCACTGCTGTCAGCAACAAGCATTTGGTGTCACACTGGTGTACAACACTTATGGGCTAATTAATAAGAAATTACATATTTATGAATCACCCGCAATGCCCAGATTGTTGCTGCTTATCTGCTGATATGAGCCGTCAACTGTTGCAATATAGAACCACGGGCAGGAAATTACAATTAGTGTAGAGCGTATTATAATTTAAAAGTTTACTAACGGTAGCTCTTTAAAGAATTTAGCAGGGATGGAACAGCCTAACGTGACGACGTCACTTGTAAAACGGAAGGAGCTCAACCTGCTGTCACGGTGAAAACTCCGTGTTACGTCCCGTCTAGGAGGACCGAGACGCAACGTGTGGGACACCTTCCCCCACTCCCAAGCCTCATTAATTTCTCACAGCAGTTGGCGGTTTTCAACAAAAACATTTATGAATCAGTAAATGAAATAAACAAAACAACTTAACCGGTGGGCAGCAAAGGCTTCAGGGTGGGCCCAGGCCAAAATAATAAACCAAACTCCAACTACCTCGCCTTAAGAACTAACTAAAGAAAGAAAGAGAAGCCAAATACAGAAAGGCTAACCTCCCTACATACTTAATAAACAGGAGAAAAGAGGGGACAAAGAAAATGGCAGCCCACCCCTACGGCTGCGTGCTCTAACACCATTTCAGAAGTGACTAACTGCAGACTTGGGAGCGGAGGAGGGATGACCGTCAGGCTGGCTCGACTGCTCCTCCTTCTCAGCCATGGCGCGTCCAATCAGCAGCCGACATCCAGGACCGCACCTGCAAGGCATCATCCACTCTCACACACACACACAGACACAAACATAGAGGCACCTAGACCCACCCGTGGGTCATAACACCCCCTCCCTTAAGAACCAAACCCTATTAACATACTGACAAACAAAACTAAACAAGAAAACCCTCAGTTCCCCCGAAATAAGAATTTCGCAGCTAGTCCACATGTACACGTGATAATGCATCTGCCAACACAATATCAAGATCCCTAGATAGTAAGTTTGATAGATGGATAGAAATAGATAAGTTAGTTAAAGTTACACACACTATATATATATATATACATATATATATGTATATCTATACATATATATATACATATATGTATATATATATATAACTCCAAAACATACATGGTCATAATCCATATTATTATTATGTTGTTGTTGTTTTTTAAATGCTCATACAAAACAAAAAAAGTGGAGGGTGAGTTGTCTGAATTGGGTTCAGTGAGCATCACATCCACTTGTAGCGCATTATGTCCAGCAGCAAGCTTCTGTTACGACTGTTCACTTTTCCATTCACTCGAGAACTCAACCGCAACGATTGGTGGCGCGACGGAGCATCCAGCGCGTGACCTCTACGATGAGCTTCCTCCCACGGAAGTACCGTAGGAAGACACGGATTAAATAGTATGGCTTGTACATGTATGGTGTACATAATATGAAACTTCGGCCCAGTTCTGCTTGTATTGCATTGCATTGGTTGGTGTTCCTGAAGTTTCATTTTTCGTCCCTTTTTATTTTTTACATCCATGTTTGTGATGAAATAGTATTGTGAATCGCTAGCTCGCATTGCATGCTGGGAAACAGCGTCACTCAAGGAAGTTTTGGCTTCGCTGACACGGTCCTGAAGGGAAGTGGGTTTTAGTGCACTGGAACGGGATGAATGTGTTTAATCAAGCAGTACAAACCTGATTAATTGTCTTAATACTTCACTTCGAATGGCCATATTGTTTAGGATTAGAATTAGATGACAACTTCTTCACAATATTTGCAACTATTCAATTTGACCAGCAGGTGTCAGTAGAAGACGAAATTTCATGTTGACTATTTCCTAATGGAAGTGCTCTCTTTACGTTGGATTTTTCTCATAATTATTTGAAGTGTAGGCCTGTATCTGCACACAATTTGAAATTCGTCCCAGCGCCCTGAGCTGTAAATTTGGACGGTGTAAAATGAAAATGGCCAGCTGCAGCAGAAAAGTGGACCCATAAATATATATATATATGTATATATATATATATGTATGTATATATATATATATATATATATATATATATATATATATATATATATATATATATATATATATATATATATATATATATATATATATATATATTATATTCATATTTTAACGGTTTATATAGACCCCTCAGGCTCCATTCAAAATGGGGGTTATTGTAGGAGAGTTGCAGTCAACTGAGATTTGGAGAGAGTTTGGATTACTAGATTTTGGATAGTGTTTATAGTTTGGAGTGTTTGAGACTAGATAGCGTTTAGTTTGGAGATAGTTTTGAGAGCTTAGGGAGAGAGTAAGGAGAGGAGAGGTGATAGGATGGAGCCCCCTGTCCTGTACATCAATGTCCATGTTACACAAGCATCTATGCCAGGGGTGCCCATTACGTCCATCGCGATCTACTAGTCAATTGCAAAGGGAGTTTGGGTCTATCGCATGGAGAGAGAGAGAGGGAGAGAGGGAGTGAGTGTGAGAGAGAGAGAGAGAGATCCGCGTCAATTACAGCAGGTAGAATCGTTCAGGCAGGATTAGAAAACACGGTGGATCTGGTTGATTTTGGTCATAATGTACGATGTGCTGGATTTTGTTCTTATATGTGCTGTGCTTTACATTCATTCATTCATTCATTTTCCATACCCGCTTAGTCCCGAACTCAGGGTCACGGGAGTCTGCTGGAGCCTCTCCCAGCTGTCTTAGGGCGAAGGCAGGGGACACCCTGGACAAGGGTGTCCAGGCTAAATGTGACGTATCGGCTTCGGCACTATTCAGATCAAATAAAGACCAGACAGGGACAGAAAAAAGAGTTTCGCTGTTGTTTTACACGCAAAACTACCGGGGTTGTCGCGTGAGCTTGCAATCCTGGCGTAAACTGATGGAGACGCCTCGCTCGGAAAATGTGCTTCAAAGTGCGCACGCACTGCAGACGCGCCGAAGATGCTGGGAGATGCTGCTGGCAAAACGTCTGCATCACACACACACACACACACACACACACACACACACACACACACACACACACACACACACACACACACACACACACACACCAATTATCCCTAACCTATGCGCTGGAAAACACAAAAATATACAGCAAAACATCTTAACGTAAACACACTTTTATTGATAAAATCAAACATAGGCAGATATAACCTAAACAATTTTAAACCATGAGTTTTCTGTGCAATGATGAGCATAAATGCACATGGGAACATGTTGACCCATTTAATCCTCTTTCTTTATTTATCATTGGACTACAAATATATTTCTGAATGAATATGTTTTCCTGTTTTATAGGAGGTGGATCTTTTTGACTTGCTCATTTTAAAAGTAGCTTGCATGTTGAAAAAGTGTGAGCACCCCTGATCTATGCCCTTTTCCAAGTCCCACAATCACTTTCACTGTCATCTGCCTGATTACACCCATGCCATTTTCAGAAGAAAATTGCTCAAACAGAATACATTCAAAAAATGTATCATACACATAGTTATCAAGTCAAGTTATTTATTTATTGTCATTGTTGAACAAAGTTAACAACAAAATTTGTTTGGAGCATCCCCATAACCACTGGCATCAGTACAGATAAAATAATCATAAATAAGTGAGAAAAAAAACCAAAAATATATATATAATTTATGTACAGAAATTATTTGGTCATTCACTTTTTGCAATTCATAGTCATTCCCAACAGACATAACAGACACAAAAATTCAATGCATCACACGTGGTTCAGACACAGCTTGCCTGTGATTGGACATTTGGCCAGTAGGTGGTTTCGTGTGCACATGAAACTTCGAGAAATGAACCGTTTCTCGAACCAGTTGGCTCAAGTGGTTCAATGCCTCATGAGGCTTCACCTCACCATCACTACAGTCACTGCATCCTGAATCAGTCACACTCAAAGTCGCACACCACCTCTGCTTTGTTCTGGACTGTGGAATGGGCAATATTAATTTAATCTAATTACATTCTGTTTTATTACTTTATGTCTATTTTAATGCTCTTTATTGGTGCTGAATGGAAGTGTGGTTGTTGTTTTATGAGCTAATGGATAGACAAGTGGCCTATAACATAAGACGCTTAAATGAAGTGAATAGGATATGTCCACAATGTCAAGAAAGGAAGCAGGGTGTCTTTAAAATCGATAACATTTGAATAAGTATTAAAAGTTGAGTTGATGTTATACTTGTATTGACATTATGAGTAATTTATACAACTTTTCCCAGGAACTTTTCCCAATGATGAGGTTGAGGGCCCATCATCTGCAATTCAGCATTCTGCAGGTAGTCAACACCAAAACAAGCGTATTCAGCTGTCATCATCCTGTTTGTAAATAATACATATAAACTGTGTACTTGTAATATAAGTCAAACTTTGGTAACTTGAATATAATTCTCACAAAGGGATTTTTCATGTGTATGCACTTTGTACCTGTTATGAATTTAAAAAAAAAAACATTCATAACTAAACTCAGTTGTTGGTTTCCATCTCTATAAGTTAACAAAGATACATAGATACCTATGAAACACTTGTTTATCTTGCTGAAACTAATACTAGGTTACTAGTACTAGATACACCAGTATACTCTCCCAGAGCACAGATCAACCCACTCAAACAAACAAAAAGCATTTTACTCAGTCAGATAAGATTACTAAATGCTGGATGATACACTGTTTTGTGCATTATTTGGGTAAATAAAATAGTTCTATTATTCATACCTCCGCCTACCATTTATTATTACCTAAGGCATAGGGCATTTAAAAAAACTAAACAAATGTCATTCCGGTGTGCCACCCGTCTGTGCCCCGAGCTTGCCCCCCCAAGAAAAAAATTCTAGGACCGCCCCTGTGGATGCTCGGTTGTTTATTGCAGCAGACAGATAAACAATTAAACGGCTAAAGCCATCTATTCCACCGTGAATGACAAATCTCCAGCTTTTGGTAAAAAAGGGAGAGAAGATGGAAAGAGAAATCTAAAATATATAAGGCATCAGATAGCTAATTGAAAAAGGTTCATGCACAGCTTATTTGACACAAAAAAGGTATGGTACAAAGGTGAAAAGATTTGGAGTGGGTAGAAAATCTCAATGTTTCATTTGTTCAAGTATTTAAAAACAGTTTTGAAAAATACCGTATTAATTTGTGGTTTCCATCTATGTGCCACATTGCATTTGGTGCAGGAACAGAATACTGCCTCCGTCTTAGTGTGCGATTGGCCAAGGCTCGCACTTCAGTCCCAATTGGGTCCACTCTTCTTAAGGAATCACGTACTCTTTGAACTACAACAACAGCAAAAAAAAAAGAAAGACAAACTACATAAAATATTAAAGGCACAAATCCGTGTTAACACAGATAATGCTGACAAAAGGTGTGATTTCATTTATTAAATACCCCCCCTTTCTTTTTTTAAATATACCGCCATTCTTTTTTTAATCATCCATGTAAGCACTTTTAGCTACATTTTGTACGGAAAGCGTTATACAAATAAAGCTAATTATATTTGTTTGTTTCGGTTAAACTGATGCACAATACAGATTACTGAATACATTCATGTGGGGATCAACTTCATATCAAACTTACTTTGCACTCGTAATCCCCTGGCATGAAGGAATGCTCTCATCATTCTGTACCCTGTGTTTGGGTGACTGAGTTGGATTTCTGCAATGACGGCATCCAGCTCTTCATCACAAAGCGCTGAATACATGTCCGACATTCTAAACAAACAAAGAATAATTCCTGAAATTTTACTTGGCAAGAGCCAAAACATATATAATAATAATAATAATAATAATAATAATAATAATAATAATAATAATAATAATAAACTTTTATTTGTACAGCGCTAAATCACAACCAAAGGCGTCTCAAAGCGCTTTATACAATCGTATAATATATGATATAGTATATATTATATTATATATTATATACTGATATATGATTAAAAGCGTCCATTTTCACTGCAACCATTTTGACGTGTATTTGTTGTATCATTAGTGTTATTAGGTACAAGTGTTGCTGCGTTCATTGCAAGGTTAACGTCATTTGCGTCAATAGATATGGAAAACAACTACACTTAAGTTTAAAAGAAATGTGCACGTTTTGTAAATGGCAATTTCTTCTTCTTCTTCTTCTTCTTCTTCTTCTTCTTCTTCTTCTTATTATTATTATTATTATTATTATTATTATTATTATTATTATTATTATTATTAGTGTTCTGTTAAGGTGAAACAACAAAGAAGCCTTTAAGTCTAAATTGTTTAATAAATAGGTTAAGAGCAGTTGGTGTAAGTATGAAAGTCATTTCATTTATTTGTTGCATTAAGAGAAGCATTTATAGAGCGTCGTTGCCACCTACTGGCATCTTTCGGTAGTATTTCTGTTGTAATTTTGAAGCGAACTTTATACCGGAAGTAAGACACGGGAAACACACTGCCAGCGTTTTCTGATGAGCACCCGTTCCTGTAAACCAGTGTTTGTGTGTCGCGAGATATTGTCAGGTGTGCCGTGGGAAATTATCCCATTTGTGTGCCTGTGCAGTCTAGCGCCTGGCAGAGTAATCATGTAGTACTCTTCCATACCAGTAGGTGGCAGCAGCAGGTAGCTAATTGCCTTGCGCTTGGAGACAAGCGAATTAGTGACGCATGGATGCAGCGACAGGTGTGTGGATTGTGGATAGCGGGACGACGGTTGAAAGTGATGGATAAGTTTTTGAAGAGGAAAAATGCTGACTCTGAACTGGACCCTGGACAAAATCCGGACCCAGATGAAGGCCCTAGTATGAGTGGAGGCAAAGACGGTGACGTCGAGCAAAGTTTCTGGCGTGAGGCAATACAAAGAAAGCTATCTTTCATTTGGATTTACTTTTACCGGAGATGCAACGGCACCGACTTCGTTGTGCTTGGTATGTGGTGAAAAGCTCTCCAACAGTGCTATGTCCCAAGTAAGCTTAAACGCCATCTCCAAACGAAACAGCCCTCAGTTCAAAAGAAAAATGTGGAGTATTTTGTTCGCCTGCGTGAACACACGGAGAAACAGGCAACTTTCATGAGAAAAACCGCAAAAGTAAACGAGAGAGCCCTTAAAGCTAGCTACCACGTCGCTGAACTAGGGTTGCCACCTACCAGAGTTACAAATCCGGGACCTCTGGGGGGGGGGGGGGGGGTCTCAAGTCTGTCGACTGGGGGGGTCACCGAAATATACGGGACACAAAGTGAAGTGCGTCCTGTATCAGTTCATTACGGGACAGGTTTTTTAGTTGCCAAGTACGGGACAATCGCGTATTTTACGGGAGTAGACCACAGGCAGAAATCAAATGAGGTTTTGTCATTTTCCCTTAAAAACGGGACAAATTGTGTCCCGGGAGAGATTTTATTTTTCCCGGGACAGGTGGTGAAAAAAGAGAACAATTCTGGGAAAAACGGGACGGGTGGCAACACTACGCTGAACTTGTGGCTAAATCAAAAAAGTCCCACACTGTGGCAGAGCAATTAATACTTCCCGCCTGCAAAGCCATTGTAAATGAGACGCTCGGACCCGAAGCGGCTAAAGAAATAGCCAAAGTCCCTCTCTCAGATAACACAATCTCCAGACGTATTAATGAGATGTCTGCAGACATCGAAAGTGTGGTTTTGGAGAAGATCCCTATCAGTAAGAAATTTGCCTTGCAACTTGATGAGTCTACTGATATAAGTGTTGTTGCAGATTCTGAAGTCGACATTTCACTTTGATTTTCAGAGTGATGACACCCTGGAAAAACTCTCCATCATTATAAACTCTCCATCATTTATGCTCTATTCAGGTTGGAGTATTGCAGGTTGTCAAAGCTCAGCTGTGATTGGCTGCTCTCAGCTCCGAAGTCCAACCCCTCCCACCTCAGACACCTGGACCTGGCTGAGAACTATCTTCTGGATTCATCAGTGAAGGAGCTGAGTGGTTTTCTGCAGAGTCCAGACTGTAAACTGGAGACTCTGAGGTCAGTTCACCCTCTTCACTCTACAACTTCTATCACTCTTGTTGTTGTTGTCATGATTTTCACTTGACTGCTGTTGGAAATTCAATTTGCAGTCACTGGTTTGTGTTTGAAATGAATGAAACTGGGTTTAAAGGTACAGTGTGTAAAATCCTCCCATCTAGTGGTCAGCTTTCAGATTGCAGATCCTGAAGTGGACATTTCACTTTGATTTTCAGAGTGATGACACCCAGGAAAAACTCTCTATCATTATAAACTCTCCATCATTTATTCTCTGTTCAGGTTGTGGGGCTGCAATTTGTCCCAGCTAAGCTGTGATTGGCTGCTCTCAGCTCTGAAGTCCAACCCCTCCCACCTCAGACACCTGGACCTGAATATGAACCCCCTGAAGGAGTCATCAGTGAAGGAGCCACTGATGGATCTTGTCTACAGCAGAGACTATCAACTGAAGAGTGTGAGGTTAGTACTGGTTAGGAACCAGTGGATGATGGTTCCAGCACCAAAGCCAGTTGATCCCACAGCAGAGGTCCTGTGTTCCCAGTCACAGTGTGAGAGGAGGATGGTGACGTCCAGCTGCTCCTCATTCATCCAACATCTGCTGCCAAACTGCTTCTTCTCTCAGTTCACCACTCAATTATTGATCAGTTCATCTTCATCAGGCCTCAGTATCAGTCCAACACTCCATGGTCACATGACCTTCACATGTTCCACACTAGACATGTGACTGAGAGTCTGCTTCTTCTCACCAGTCACTCCACCATCTCCATCAACAGTCAGCGTCTCTGTGATGATGCGTTCAAGGACCCTGAGTCCTGACTCCTGCTGTCTCTTCTTCTCTCTACAGGTGGAGGTGAGGGAGGATGAGGAGGAGAGTGAAGAGGAGCGCTCCATCTAGTGGTGGCTGACAGAACTACAACAAGTGGAGCCAAACAGCAAGCTGTGTGTCATGACTAGTGATGGTGAGGTGAAACCTCATGGGGCATTGAACCGCTTGAGCCAACTGGTTCGAGAAACGGTTCATTTCTCGAAGCTTCATGTGCACACTAAACCACCTACTGGCCAAATGTACAATCACAGGCAAGCTGTGTCTGAACCACGTGTGATGCATTGAATTTTTGTGTTTGTTATGTCTGTTGGGAATGACTATGAATTGCAAAAAATGAATGACCAAATAATTTCTGTACATAAATTATATATATATTTTTGGTTTTTTTTCTCACTTATTTATGATTATTTTTATGGGTACTGATGCCAGTGGTTATGGGGATGCTCCAAACAAATTTTGTTGTTAACTTTGTTCAACAATGACAATAAATAAATAACTTGACTTGATAACTATGTGTATGATACATTTTTTGAATGTATTCTGTTTGTGCAATTTTTTTCTGAAAATGGCATGGGTGTAATCAGGCAGATGACAGTGAAAGTGATTGTGGGACTTGGAAAAGGGCATAGATCAGGGGTGCTCACACTTTTTCAACATGCAAGCTACTTTTAAAATGAGCAAGTCAAAAAGATCCACCTACTATAAAACAGGAAAAGTCATTCAGAAATATATTTGTAGTCCAATGATAAAGAAAGAAAGGATTAAATGGGTCAACATGTTCCCATGTGCATTTATGCTCATCATTGCACAGAAAACTCATGGTTTAAAATTGTTTAGGTTATATCTGCCTATGTTTGATTTTATCAATAAAAGTGTGTTTACGTTAAGATGTTTTGCTGTATAGTTTTGTGTTTTCCAGCGCATAGGTTAGGGATAATTGGTGTGTGTGTGTGTGTGTGTGTGTGTGCGTGTGTGTGTGTGTGTGTGTGTGTGTGTGTGTGTGTGTGTGTGTGTGTGTGTGTGTGATGCAGACGTTTTGCCAGCAGCGTCTGCAGTGCGTGCGCACTTTGAAGCGCATTTTCTGAGCGAGGCGTCTCCATCAGTTCACGCCAGGATTGCAAGCTCACGCGACAACCCCGGTAGTTTTGCGTGTAAAACAACAGCGAAACTCTTTTTCCTGTCCCTGTCTGGTCTTTATTTGATCTGAATAGTGCCGAAGCCGATACGTCACATTTACGTTTCACTGTAAAGCACAGCACATATAAGAACAAAATCCAGCACATCGTACATTATGACCAAAATCAACCAGATCCACCGTGTTTTCTAATCCTGCCTGAACGATTCTACCTGCTGTAATTGACGCGGATCTCTCTCTCTCTCTCTCTCTCTCTCTCTCTCTCTCTCTCTCTCTCTCTCTCTCTCTCTCACACACACACACACACACACACGCACACACACACACACACACACACACACACACACACACACACACACACACACACACACTCACTCCCTCTCTCCCTCTCTCTCATGCGATGACCCAAACTCCCTTCGCAATTGACCAGTAGATCGCGATGGACGTAATGGGCACCCCTGGCATAGATGCTTGTGTAACATGGACATTGATGTACAGGACAGGGGGCTCCATCCTATCACCTCTCCTCTCCTCACTCTCTCCCTAAGCTCTCAAAACTATCTCCAAACTAAACGCTATCTAGTCTCAAACACTCCAAACTATAAACACTATCCAAAATCTAGTAATCCAAACTCTCTCCAAATCTCAGTTGACTGCAACTCTCCTACAATAACCCCCATTTTGAATGGAGCCTGAGGGGTCTGTATAAACCGTTAAAATATGAATTGCAGATATACATATATATATATATATATATTTATATATATATTTATATATATATATATACACACACACATATATATATATGGGTCCACTTTTCTGCTGCAGCTGGCCATTTTCCTTTTACACCGTCCAAATTTACAGCTCAGGGCGCTGGGACGAATTGCAAATTGTGTGCAGATACAGGCCTACACTTCAAATAATTAAGAGAAAAATCCAACGTAAAGAAAGCACTTCCATTAGGAAATAGTCAACATGAAATTTCGTCTTCTACTGACACCTGCTGGTCAAATTGAATAGTTGCAAATATTGTGAAGAAGTTGTCATCTAATTCTAATCCTAAACAATATGGCCATTCGAAGTGAAGTATTAAGACAATTAATCAGGTTTGTACTGCTTGATTGAACACATTCATCCCGTTCCAGTGCACTAAAACCCACTTCCCTTTAGGACCGTGTCAGCGAAGCGAAAACTTCCTTGAGTGACGCTGTTTCCCAGCATGCAATGCGAGCTAGCGATTCTCAATACTATTTCATCACAAACATGGATGTAAAAAATAAAAAGGGACGAAAAATGAAACTTCAGGAACACCAACCAATACAATGCAATACAAGCAGAACTGGGCCGAAGTTTTATATTATGTACACCATAATACAGCCTTCTGGTGGACAAGCCATACTATTTAATCCGTGTCCTCCTATGGTACTTCCGTGGGAGGAAGCTCATCGTAGAGGTCACGTGCTGGATGCTCCGTCGCTCCACCAATCGTTGCGGTTGAGTTCGCGAGTGAATGGAAAGGTGAACAGTCGTAACAGAAGCTTGCTGCTGGACATAATGCGCTACAAGTGGATGTGATGCTCACTGAACCCAATTCAGATCACTTAACCTCCACTTTTCTTGTTTTATATGAGCATTTTAAAAAAAAACAACAACATAATAATAATATGGATTATGACCATGTATGTTTTGGAGTTATATATATATATATATATATATATATATGTAGTGTGTCTAACTTTAACTAACTTATCTATTTCTATCCATCTATCAAACTTACTATCTAGGGATCTTGATATTGTGTTGGCAGATGCATTATCATGTGGACTAGCTGCGAAATTCTTATTTCGGGGGAACTGAGGGTTTTCTTGTTTAGTTTTGTTTGTCGGTATGTTAATAGGGTTTGGTTCTTAAGGGAGGGGGTGTTATGACCCACGGGTGGGTCTAGGTGCCTCTATGTTTGTGTCTGTGTGTGTGTGTGTGTGAGAGTGGATGACGCCTTGCAGGTGCGGTCCTGGATGTCGGCTGCTGATTGGACGCGCCACGGCTGAGAAGGAGGAGCAGTCGAGCCAGCCTGACGGTCATCCCTCCTCCGCTCCCAAGTCTGCAGTTAGTCACTTCTGAAATGGTGTGAGAGCACGCAGCCGTAGGGGTGGGCTGCCATTTTCTTTGTCCCCTCTTTTCTCCTGTTTATTAAGTATGTAGGGAGGTTAGCCTTTCTGTATTTGGGTTCTCTTTCTTTCTTTAGTTAGTTCTTAAGGCGAGCTAGTTGGAGTTTGGTTTATTATTTTGGCCTGGGCCCACCCTGAAGCCTTTGCTGCCCACCGGTTAAGTTGTTTTGTTTCTTTCATTTACTGATTCATAAATGTTTTTGTTGAAAACCGCCAACTGCCGTGAGAAATTAATGAGGCTTGGGAGTGGGGGAAGGTGTCCCACACGTTGCGTCTCGGTCCCCCTAGACGGGACGTAACACAGAGTTTTCACCGTGACAGCAGGTTGAGCTCCTTCCGTTTTACAAGTGACGTCGTCACGTTAGGCTGTTCCATCCCTGCTAAATTCTTTAAAGAACTACCGTTAGTAAACTTTTAAATTATAATACGCTCTACACTAATTGTAATTTCCTGCCCGTGGTTCTATATTGCAACAGTTGACGGCTCATATCAGCAGATAAGCAGCAACAATCTGGGCATTGCGGGTGATTCCTAAATATGTAATTTCTTATTAATTAGCCCATAAGTGTTGTACACCAGTGTGACACCAAATGCTTGTTGCTGACAGCAGTGAAGAAATGACACTCTAGTGGTTCTGCACATTAGTATAAATAGAGTGATTCTCTATCATTACATGACAGGACGGCGGCACTCTGACAGATTCCATGAACCTGGACACTGATGATCCAGACTCCGGTCCAGATGAGCCAACAGGCCACAGTGGAAACGGGTCAGAACATGGACTGGCTGCTGAAAGGATCCAGGTAGGTGGCGCTGTCATCCCAAGTTGTGTGGTGTGGAGGATCGGGGCCAAAGTTCCAGATGCTCACAGATGTGACTGTGGATTCAGGAGGAGTGTTTGAAGGCTGGACTCCCAACAGTGATTGGCTGCTGAGGACCTCTCAATCACAATCAGGTTTTTTAGTGGCTGTGAGATTGAAAGTGAGATTGCATTGTCCAGGTAGGAGGACAGCAGTCAGCCATGTTTCACCTCCAGTCAACACGCAGTGGTTCACATGAAGGTCCAAGAGGCCTACAGACCTACACTGAGTCTGGACGTGGCAGTACAGTTGGATCATTGTCTTTGTTGTGTTGTTTGGTCATTGTGATCCAATGTAATGTGAGAGAAGGACGAGTGCAGTTATATTGGAGTGAGTTATTTAGAGTGTAATAGAAGTTATAATGCAGAGTCTGTTTTTATGAAATGTTCTATCACCTGGCATCCATCCATCCATCCATCCATCCATCTTCTACTGCCGTATCTGGAGTCAGGTCTCGGGGGCAGCAGCCTCAGCAGAGACCCCCAGACTTCCCTGGACCCAGTCACCTCCTCCAGCTCCTCCAGTGGGACCCCAAGGCTTCCCAGTCCAGCCCAGAGACCTGGTCCCTCCAGCAGGGTCTCCTCCTGGTGGGACATGCCTGGAACACCTCCCCAGGGAGGCGTCCCAAACAAGACCCCGAGATGCTGGAACTCCTCCCCCTGAGGCAGGGCCTCCCCACCGACCCAGAGAGGGCAAACCACCTCATATCCAGCATTGATTTATCTGTTGGTGATTAATTATAATGTATCATTTATTTTATTTAAATTATATTTGAACTGAATTGGATTTGTTTGTAAAAGTGAGATTTATTTTCATTGATTCATGTGGTTTATGTTGAGACCTAGTGGAGAAGTGGGTATGGCCTACAGAAGGTTTGAGTACACAAGTTATTCAGATATGGAGAATCCCCATGGCAGGACTTCAGGAGATATATAATCAAAGTGTTAAAGCAGCAGAAATGAAACGTCAGTTGAGGTCAAGGTTACACAGGTCAGAGGTTGTGATGGCTTTTATTGTGAGAATATTGAATCATTGAAATATAATGTTTGAGCTCGTAACAAAGTTAGGATGATATAACATAATCACATAAAATAAATGATCTGGTTTCCTTCTGATTCATTGACGTCCTTCTGAAATCTCCACACAAACATCTGGCAAGCATCAAAACCATGAATTATTTTGAGGGAAACTTCTTTTGTCTTACTTATGATTCAATTATGATTTGAGTTCCCATCACAGGTGTTGTGAATCACTTTATCTTTTCCACATGATTTCCTTATTTAAGATCATGAAGCAGAAATAAAGTCTCTTGAAAAGTATTTTTCACCTCCAAAATGAAGATGTTATAGAAGTCTGAAGTGAGAGCAGAGCAGTGTGTTGTTGATGTGTGGAACCTTCATGCTGAGATGTTCCAGCCGTGGATGATGAGAGCAGAAGCAGTGGTTGTGTTGCTGCTGCCTTCACTGAGCAGCTGCTCCAAGTCCTGCTTCTTCCACTGAGGATTCAACTCCACCAGTGGCTTCTGGGACGTCTCTCCCAGTAACCACAGCAGCTTGTAGGGAGAAGCAGTCCGCCAGCCACCAGGCTGCACTGGGGTCAAAGGTCGTGACACGCCCACACAGTGTTGGTGCGTGCAGCTTGCTGTTTGGCTCCACTGGTTGTAGTTCTGTCAGCCACCACTAGATGGAGCTCTCCTCTTCACTCTCCTCATCCTCACCACCACCTGCAAAGATAAGAAGAGACAGCAGGAGTCAGGACTCACGGTCCTTGAACGCATCATCACAGAGACGTTGACTGTTGATGGAGATGATGGAGTGACTGGTGAGAAGAAGCAGACTCTCAGTCACATGTCAAGTGTGGAACATCAGAAGGTCATGTGACCATGGAGTGTTGGACTGATACTGAGGCCTGATGAAGATGAACTGATCAATAATTGGGTGGTGAACTGAGAGAAGAAGCAGTTTGGCAGCAGATGTTGGATGAATGAGGAGCAGCTGGACGACACCATCCTCCTCTCACACTGTGACTGGGAACACTGGACCTCTGCTGTGGGATCAACTGGCTTTGGTGCTGGAACAATCATCCACTGGTTCCAAACCAGTACTAACCTCACACTCTCCAGTTGATGGTCACTGCTGTAGACAAGATCCATCAGTGGCTCCTTCACTGATGACTCCTTCAGGGGGTTCATATTCAGGTCCAGCTCTCTGAGGTGGGAGGGGTTGGACTTCAGAGCTGAGAGCAGCCAATCACAGCTGAGCTCTGACAAATTGCAGCCCCACAACCTGAACAGAGAATAAATGATGGAGTTTATAATGATAGAGAGTTTTTCCTGGGTGTCATCACTCTGAAAATCAAAGTGAAATGTCGACTTCAGAATCTGCAATCTGCAATCTGACCACTAGATGGGAGGATTTTACCCACTGTACCTTCAAGCACAGTTTCATTCATTACTGTCACAAACCAGTGTCTGCAAATTGAATTTCCAACAGCAGTAAAGTGAAAATCATGACGACAACAACAAGAGTGATAGAAGTTGTAGAGTGAAGAGGGTGAACTGACCTCAGAGTCTCCAGTTTACAGTCTGGACTCTGCAGAAAACCACTCAGCTCCTTAACTGATGAATCCTGAAGATAGTTCTCAGCCAGGTCCAGCTCTCTGAGGTGGGAGGGGTTGGACTTCAGAGCTGAGAGCAGCCAATCACAGCTGATCTTTGACAACCTGCACCTCTCCAACCTGAATACGGAATAAATGATGGAGAGTGTCATTCACAGTTGGGTGTGCGCGCGCACGCGCGCGTGTGTGTGTGTGTGTGTGTGCGTGCGTGAGTGCGTATGTGCGCATACATGTGTGTGTGTGTGTGTGTGTGTGTGTAATTTAAAACCAGTTTTACACATTTCTAATGGAATCAAAGTGAACTCCAACAAACTCAATTCAAAGTCATGACAACAATAACTGCAGCAGTTGTAAGGTGAAGAGGGTGAACTGACCTCAGAGCCTCCAGTTTACAGTCTGGACTCTGCAGAAAACCACTCAGCACCTTCACTGTTGAATCCAGAAGGCAGTTCCAACTCAGCTCCAGGTGTCTGAGTTGGGAGGGGTGGACTTCAGAGCTGAGAGCAGCCAATCACAGCTGAGCTCTAACAAACTACATCTCCACAACCTGAATAGAGAAGAAATGATGGAGAGTTTTTCCAGGGTGTCATCACTCTGAAAATCAAAGTGAAATGTTGACTTCAGAATCTGACACTAAAGCAATCTGACATCTGACCACTAGATGGTAGGATTTTACACACTGTACCTTTCCACCCAATTTCATATGCTTCAAACACAAAGCAGTGACTGCAAATTGAATTTCCAACAGCAGTGAAGTGAAAATCATGACAACAACAACAAGAGTTATAGAAGTTGTAGAGTGAAGAGGGTGAACTGACCTCAGAGTCTCCAGTTTACAGTCTGGACCCTGCAGAAAACCACTCAGCTCCTTCACTGTTGAATCCTGAAGGTGGTTCCAACTCAGGTCCAAGTGTCTGAGGTGGGAGGGGTTGGACTTCAGAGCTGAGAGCAGCCAATCACAGCTGAGCTTTGACAAACTGCACCTCCACAACCTGAATAAAGAAGAAATGAAGGAGAGTTTATAATGATGGAGAGTTTTTCCAGGGTGTCATCACTCTGAGAATCAAAGTCAAAAGTCGACTTTAGAATCTGACACTCAACAAAGGAGAGAGGGTGAGTGAATGAGCGCTGAAATCTGACCACCAGATGGCAGGATTTTACACTCTGTACCTTTAAACCAGGGGTGCTCACACTTTTTCAACATGCGAGCTACTTTTAAAATGACCAAGTCAAAAAGATCTACCTACTATACAATCGGTGTGTGTGTGTGTGAGTGTGTGTGTGTGTGTGCGTGTGTGTGTGTGTGTGTGTGTGTGTGTGTGTGTGTGTGTAACGCACATGTTTTGCTAGCAGCATCTCCCAGGATCTCCGGTGCTTCTGCTGTGCGTGACTTTGAAGCGTATTTTCCGAGCGAGGCGTCAAAACAAAATTCAGCACATCGGACATTATGACCAAGGGCCAATTCCAATTCCTCCCTTAACTCCTCAATCTCAACCCTCGCCCTTAACCCTCAATCTTTGGCCCTCAATCTTGGCCCTCAAAAATAAGTGTAAGGGCTTAGAAATGGGACACCCCTTAAGTGCAGTTACGTCTTCAGACTGTGGGGGGCTGCCTTACGCCAAAGCTAAGTCCAGTCTGTCAAGAAGATGACAACGACGAAGAAGAAGGAGAAGAAGAAAAAGACGATGAAAAAGAAGAAGTCCTCCGTCGCTACACAACGAGGTACACAAGTAACGTGAAGCCGGGACCGCCGGTCCGGCTGACAAACATCGTAAAGTAAAAAAAATAAAAATATTACGCAACAACGATGTCAATAATCCATAAAAAACTCTTAAACTAAGACAATAAAATGGTTTCGTAATATTTATATCTTTATTAACTAAGAAAATACTTCCATTTGTAGCTCGCTTTTTCGTCGCCATCTTTTTCGAAGATGTCTTGGCGAAAATACGCAATGCCTTCTGGGTAGCCCTCACTGCCAAGGGTGGTCCTGGAGAATCTCAAATTGAGGGCGATACAGCCCTTAATCTCCTCCCTCAACTGGACGTTCTTAGAATCGGGACAGCATTTGCACCTAGCAGAGAGCGCGCATTTTTGAGATTGAGGGTTGAGATTGAGGGTTAAGGGAGGAATTGGAATTCACCCCAAGATCAACCACAACCACCGTGTTTTCTAATCATTGACTTCCTGCCTGAACCATTCTACCTGCTGTAAGTGACGAGGACTACACTCTTAAAGCTCTCTCTCTCTCTCTCTCTCTCTCTCTCTCTCTCTCTCTCTCTCTCTCTCTCTCTCTCTCTCTCTCTCTCTCTCTCTCTCTCTCTCTCTCTCTCTCTCTCTCTCTCCGACCTAATGGGCACCCCTGTTTCAAACCCAGTTTCACTCATTTCAAACACAAACCAGTGACTGCGAACTGAATTTCTAACAGCAGTGAAGTGAAAATCATGACAACAATAACAAGAGTGATAGAAGTTGTAGAGTGAAGAGGGTGAACTGACCTCAGAGTCTCCAGTTTACAGTCTGGACTCTGCAGAAAACCACTCAGCTCCTTCACTGATGAATCCTGCAGTTGGTTCTGACCCAGGTCCAGGTGTCTGAGGTGGGAGTCGTTGGACTTCAGAGCTGAGAGCAGCCAATCACAGCTGAGCTCTGACAACCTGCAGCCCTCCAGCCTGAATAGAGAAGAAATGATGGAGAGTTTATAATGATGGAGAGTTTAGAATCAAAGTCAAATGTCGACTTTAGAATCTGACACTCAACAAAGGAGAGAGGGTGAGTGAATGAGCGCTGCAATCTGAAATCTGACCACCAGATGGCAGGATTTTACACTCTGTACCTTTAAACCAGGGGTGCTCACACTTTTTCAACATGCGAGCTACTTTTAAAATGACCAAGTCAAAAAGATCTACCTACTATACAATCGATGTGTGTGTGTGTGTGTGTGTGTGTGTGTGTGTGTGTGTGTGTGTGTGTGTGTGTGGAACGCAGATGTTTTGCTAGCAGCATCTCCCAGGATCTCCGGTGCTTCTGCTGTGCGTGACTTTGAAGCGTATTTTGTGAGTGAGGCGTCTCCGTCAGTTTACGCCAGGATTGCAGGCTCACGTGACAAGCACGGTAGTTTGGCGTGTATTTAAAGAAAACAACAGCTAAACTCTTTTTGCTGTCCCTGTCTGCTCTCATACAGAATGCAGTACAATGCAGTATCAATACATTGATTTTAACAATTATTATAGTTTCAGATTTAAAATGAAATCTGCTTTATGTCTCCTTTATTTGATCTGAGCGGTGCAGAAGCCGATTCGTCTCATTTACCTTTGACTGTAAAATCCAGCACATATAAAAACAAAATCCAGCACATCGTACATTATGACCAAGATCACTGAGTTCCTGCCTGAACCATTCTACCTGCTGGAAGTGACGAGGACTCCACACGATTGACCTAATGGACACCCCTGCTTCAAACCCAGTTCCACTCATTTCAAACACAAACCAGTGACTGCAAATTGAATTTCCAACAGCAGTGAAGTGAAAATCATGACGACAACAACAAGAGTGATAGAAGTTGGAGAGTGAAGAGGGTGAACTGACCTCAGAGTCTCCAGTTTACAGTCTGGACTCTGCAGAAAACCACTCAGCTCCTTCACTGTTGAATCCTTAAGGTGGTTCCAACTCAGGTTCAGCTCTCTGAGGTGGGAGGGGTTGGACTTCAGAGCTGAGAGCAGCCAATCACAGCTGAGCTTTGTCAACCAGCAGTTCTCCAGCCTGAATAAAGAATCAATATTTGATTTCTTCCATGGTGTAAATGTCATATTCAGAGTCATTTCTCCCTGTTGATGATCCAGATGTGCAGCTGTTGGGATCACTGAGTCATTCAGTGACTTTCCTTGCTCCTTCAGACGTTCAATGGCCAAGTCAACAGCGCGGTTCAGTCTAAGCCAGTAGTCAAAGGCATCCTCACCCTTCCCAGGAAGAGTGGTGTAAAAGTCTGCTAATGGGAGTGGTGAACACGGAACAGAATCAAAGTGCTTCCGCAAGAGACCATAAATGGCATCGGGGTTACAGGTGATGTTAATACCACTGTTCCTGGTCCAAAACCTGACAACATCCTTTGCTTTGCCACCAAGATGAACAAGGATCTCCTCCGCTTGTTCCTCAGGTTGCAGATTCCCCCTCTTAATGAAACTCCTCATGAGCTCCTCCCACTCCTGGACGGAAACAGAGTCTGAGTTGTCTCCTCTGAAGCAGGGGGCTCCTTCAGCTTTCGATGAGGGACATATTGCAAATGGGACACGTCAAAAGCATTTGTGGCAGACACATTGGCATGGCTAGGTCGAGGGGTAGCACTATGTAAAGGGGAACTGGCTAGCATATCAGCATGGGCAGGTGAAGGGGCAGCACTGAGTAAAGGGGTAGTGACAGATGCACTGTGAGAGATAATGTCCTGTGCCACCCGCTGGCTGACCTGTTGAATCAATGCATCACCCATCTGACCTACAATACTAGCAGCAATAACATCAGGGGTAGGTGCAGGGGAACACATGCTGTGCCTGTCCAGGACAGGGGAATGCGTGCCCTGGCTAGCAAGGGCATGAGGGTTTGCATCCGAGTTGGGGGGAGGGATAACACCAGTACTGAGCAAGGGGCGCCCAGGTGTACACTGATTACCCAACACTACATCACCCCCCTGAACAGGACTCTCAAACAGTAAACTTGAAGGATGCATAAAACCCCTCCCTCTGCCAGCACCAAAAGGAGTTACAAAAACATTACCCTGAGGATTACTCATCTTTCCAAAAAGTTAACAAAACACAATACCACAAAACAAAAGGATGAAACCACAAAAGGCCTAGACTGGAAACTGAAAAAAAAAAAAAAAAAAAAAAAAAATCAAATAAAAGTACATAAACCCTCTATCTGATGTCTAACACTGCACAAAAGCAACACATCTGACCGACTTCAGTGACCGCAGATGAACAGCAGCAGCAGAACAGTCCCCGGGTCGCTCTGCAGCATCGGTAGCACAACAAAAGAGTCTCGAGTCACGGCACCAATGTGACCTCTCCTATTCTGTCCTGCTTGCTGTATAATGAAGACTTGCAGAAGTCAGGTGTGGAGCAGCAGTTTATTCTCTGAAACAGAATGGCACACAACCATAACTTGCTCCGTGAAACTTGGTCACCTCCTGCTTCATGGGCTTCCTCTGTACTGAAGTAGTGATCGTATAGTTGTTGTTTCTACAATACAAATAATATTAAAAATAAAATACATTTTTCTACAAAATACCAAAAAATGCCATTCGCAATTTCAATAATTCGCTCCCTAAAGCTCCATTTTTATACACTGTAACATTCTTCCAGTTACACACACATACCTGAAACAGAATGGGACACAACCATAACTTGCTCCGTGAAACTTGGTCACCTCCTGCAGAGACAACGTGCTCCATATGAGAGCTGTGTGCTGCTAATGGACATGGTAGCGTGCTAATCGTTTTTAATAGCAATAAAAATAAAAACGAACTTTGCTAAAAAATAAAAAATAAAATAAAATAAAATAAAATAAAATAAAATAAAATAATTAAATGAAAGACACCAGCACACATTTAAACACTGAAACACAGTTAGATGAAGCATAGCTCAACTTATTGCATTAATTTCTGTCTCAGCAGGGAGGAGACCGTCTCACCTGCTTCATGGGCTTCCTCTGTACTGAGGATCGCCCAGAATGCAAAGCGCTAACTTCAAAATAAAATACAAAATAAAATAAAAATAAAATATAAAGAGCCATGGCTGTGCCCCAACCAAGTTTAACATGATTGAACACAATTTATTTTGTGTGTGTGAGAGAGAGAGAGTGGATGACGGCTTGCAGGTGCGGTCCTGGATGTCGGCTGCTGATTGGACGCGCCACGGCTGAGAAGGAGGAGCAGTCGAGCCAGCCTGACTGTCATCCCTCCTCCGCTCCCAAGTCTGCTGTTAGTCACTTCTGAAATGGTGTTAGAGCACGCAGCCGTAGGTAGTGATGGCCGATGGAGGCTTTGTTGAAGCTTCGACACTTGTTTCAAAAAATGGTTCATTACTCGAGGCTTCAATGACACAGTGCTCGAGGAGGTCATCTAGTGCTCAATAAAATGAAGTGCAATAGAAACGTGTTCATTGTTTCATAGGTTGTTTGGGATTTGATTCGCCATGCATTCTTGTTGGACAACACTACATGGTTGTACGGTTCAATGCTGACACAATAAAATAAAAATGAAAAATAAAGACAATGTCTCTTTTTTGGCACGACTGATTGTAGTAGACTATAGCTCTATACTTAGCCTGACAGTTTGTGCAATGAATTATATTATATCCTAAAACAAGACTAAATAGCCCATAGTTTAAAAATATGTTCAATAGTAAGTGTTCAGTGGGTCAGATGTCAAATGTGATCTATTTAAAATGTAGAATAGATGAGCTAAATAACACATATATAATACACGTTGATGGGAATTGAACCGTCGCCTCAGTCTTGCAAGTCCAAGATTGTCATAATGTACCACAAACCCAAATCACACTCCCTTTTTTCATCGAAGCTGTTTGAGTAGCGTTAGCACACCGTGATTCCTCATCAACTACAGGCCTACACTTCAAATAATTATGAGAAAAATCCAACGTAAAGAGAGCACTTCCATTAGGAAATAGTCAACATGAAATTTCGTCTTCTACTGACACCTGCTGGTCAAATTGAATAGTTGCAAATATTGTGAAGAAGTTGTCATCTAATTCTAATCCTAAACAATATGGCCATTCGAAGTGAAGTATTAAGACAATTAATCAGGTTTGTACTGCTTGATTGAACACATTCATCCCGTTCCAGTGCACTAAAACCCACTTCCCTTCAGGACCGTGTCAGCGAAGCCAAAACTTCCTTGAGTGACGCTGTTTCCCAGCATGCAATGCGAGCTAGCGATTCACAATACTATTCCATCATAAACATGGATGTAAAAAATAAAAAGGGACGAAAAATGAAACTTCAGGAACACCAACCATTGCAATACAAGCAGAACTGGGCCGAAGTTTTATATTATGTACACCATAATACAGCCTTCTGGTGGACAAGCCATACTATTTAATCCGTGTCCTCCTATGGCACTTCCGTGGGAGGAAGCTCGTCGTAGAGGTCACGTGCTGGTTGCTCGTCACTCCACAGATCACCTCGGGAAGGTCGTTGCCCTTGCAGGGTACCTGGTTCAGGTGAGTATATGGAAAATATGGGTCAATGTGGTCAGTCGTAACAAGAGAAGCTTGCTGGCAAAAGTAATGCACTACAAGTGGATGTGACACTTTTTTCTTGTTTTGTATGAGCATTTAAAAAAAACAACAACATAATAATAATATGGATTTTGACCATGTATGTTTTGGAGTTCATTGAAAGAGGTTAATATATATATGTATATATATATGTATATATATATATATATATATATATATATATATATATATATATATATATATATATATATATATATATGTGTGTGCGTGTGTGTGTGTGTAACTTTAACTAACTTATCTATTTCTATCCATCTATCAAACTTACTATCTAGGGATCTATCTACTACTAACTCTCAAAAAACTAACGGACAACCAAGAGCAACAAAACCAACCTACTGCAATTCGTATATTTTAGTGTGTGTGTGTGTGTGTGTGTGGGGGGGGGGGGGTTAAAAGGAGCACAGTGATGGTTCCGCAGCATAAAGTGTATCTTCAGTTTTCGATTGTATGTGTGTGAGTCCCTCAGGTTCAGCCCAGCTGATTTAGTGTTCGGTGAGAGGACCCTTGCGTCTGTTAAGGGGTAAGTGGCTTTCCGATGTTAAACGAGTAGAGAATAATGTGTTAGATTACGTCATTTTTTTTCCGTGAACGCTTGCATCGTGCTTGTGAAACTGCTCACCAAACTCTTGTCGCCAGCCAGTCTAAAATGAAGCGGCAGTTTGACAAGAAAGCTGTGGCTCGAGTTTTTGAGACAGGCGTTGTGTGTTGGTATTGTTGCCGTTACCCGTTTCCGGTTTGCAGGCTGGTTTTTCTGGTCCGTATGTCGTGGAGCGCAAACTTTCCGATACAGATTATGTAGTGCACACTCCTGATAGAAAACGATCGTCCTGTGTCTGCCACGTCAAAATGTTGAAAAGTTACGCCCGGTTCACACAGGACGCGGAAGCGCCGCGAAGTGAAGCGCTGCGAATCGCCGAGCGCTTCCATTCAGCGCCCATGTTAATCAATCAGTGCGTTTACATGCAGAGCTTAATCGGACTAAGCAATCATTCGGTTTTCTCGTCCAATCGGAGTTCTCACCTTGGTCCCCGTATACATGCAGCTGAGAAATTCAAATTATTGACGGGTCCTCCTCCCAACACTAGGGGGTGGAGTGAGTCTTTTCAGCCGGTCAGCTGCTTTCGGTTGACATATTAAATCTATTATGATATGGAATGATAGTTCATAATGTACGTGTTACTTGCTTTGCAGATAAGGTGTACCCTATTTCTTGTGCTCCTGGTTATTTTAAAAGGCAGACAAGAACGTTTTTTGCATTTGGAGGGCTACAACAACACTTCGATTCCAATCGGAGTTCTCAAACTCCAATCATAATCCAATCCAATCATAATCGGAGTAAGGTGTTTACATGCACGTGAGTTCTCCGATCATAATCGGACTAAGGCAATAGTTCAATTTTCTCTAGTGCCATGTAAACGCACTGAATGTAGTGGTTCAGACCAGACGCGAACAGGCGCGCGGCTCGTGCCATTCATTTCAATGGAAGCGGAAGCGCCGCGACAACGAATTTCGCGAGCGAGGCTCCAAATGGTTCACACCAGACGCGAACAGCTCCGCGACGGTCGACAAGCGCTTCTGCTCAGCTGCACTCTTTTTTTCACTCCCACTTTTTCACTTCTTTTTTTTTTCTTTAAAAAAAAAAAAAAATAAATAAATAATTTTCGTCATTGCCCCCCCTCGCCCCGTAGCCAGCCCGCTCCATAGCTCACTTTTGTGTGTGTGTGTGTGTAAATAAATAGAAACACGCACTCAGGTGTCCATCTCAAGACAAAACCTCTTTCTTAATGATCATTGACCGGCATCTCTAGGATCAAACAGACGTATTTTGATCAAGTCTTCCTCTGTGTGTGTGTGTGTGTGTGTGTGTGTTTAATCTCTCTCGCACTCTGATACAATGTACTGACAAATATAACATACAAATATGATATATGATCGAATTTGTCATTGGGTTTTTATTTTGAAATTAGTTTATTTTGAAAATTCACCGGATTTTCTCGTTTTTATTGAGCGACTTCCTGTACTATTGACGAGGACCGCTCGCGGCTCGCGCACGAAATAGAGCAGACGCCGAAACAACAAATGCATGCCGCAAGCCGCGCAACCACCACATTGATTAACGTGGGCGCCGAATGGAAGCGCTCGGCGGCGCTTCGCTTCCACGTCCAGTGAACTGACGTTAAATGCATGGCGCGATCCGCGAGGGGAGCCGCGCGCCTGTTCGCGTCTGGTGTGAACTACTACATTGCTTAACATGGGCGCCGAATGGAAGCGCTCGGCACTTTGCCGCGCTTTGTGGCGCTTCCGCGTCCAGTGTGAACCGGGCGTTACGTCGCTCGGAAAAATGTGTCGCCTGAGCCTCCGCCCCCTCCGTGCCCATTGGCGGAGGGAGGGCTCATGAAAAAAAAAAAAAAAAAAAAAAAAATCGGTGTTCCTTCGGCGCGCCAGGGAAACTCTGAAATTATGAATAACTTAAGCTTGTTTTTGTCCCATTTGCCTGCATTAGCCCGTCATGATATTGTTAAATTAATTGAGAGCCACCCACTATTGTTTTCTGACCACCCCCGCCGTACGTCAGTTTTGCACCATGACATAGAAGTAGAGGGACATGCCACAAGTAAGCAGCACGCACACAGAGTCAATTCTGGGAAGTTAAGAAAGAAGCTTTGGCTCTCCTTCTGACAGTGCCCATCTTGATGTTAATTTGGGGTCAGGTTTTTACAGACTATGATGCCCTCGTGGTCCTGGATAGGATGCGCAATCAAACCAGCCGTACATGCGGTGGTCTCTGCTCCTGTAAGACTTCAATCTCCAGATTTGCCACAGGAAGGGGGGTTGATAAATTGTGTTGGCAGATGCGTTATCACGTGTACATGTGGACTAGCTGCGGAATTCTTATTTCAGGGGAACTGAGGTTTTTCTTGTTTAGTTTTGTTTGTAGGTATGTTAATAGGGTTTAGTTCTTAAGAGAGGGGGTGTTATGACCCACAGGTGGGTCTAGGTGCCTCTATCTAAATAACTATTACCAATTTTAAACGTTTAGTTTTTTACTACTACACAAATGTAAAGTCAAACAACATACGCTTACAGAAACTCACACAACAAAATATAAATTAAAATGTGTAAAACAAAAAGAAAAAAAAAATCAGCATTCAGATAACAGTTTTGTCCTTAAGTGAAGATTGACAATGAGAAAAACCAAGAGCCTCATCTTTGTGCGGCTGATCCTGTTTCTTCTCTCTGTAAATATCTGCCCTGTTTTGGAGAAGATTCTCTCTGAGGGGACTGATGTTGCTACAATGCACAGTCTCCATGCCATCACATGTGTAAGGCGTCGGTAAATTGAAGCCTGCAGTTTGCAGTTGCAGCTGTTGCACGACAAAACGGGTCAACCAACCCGACAAACGACCCGGGTGATAATCGGCTCCGATCGGCTTGCGATGGAATTGGGACACCCAGGACAACACCACCTTTTTTTTTACCTGCCGCACGGAATGACGTTGAGCGTAACGTACGCTAAATCATAATATCGCGCCAGTCAAGGTCATATCGCGGGCCTGTCCCGCTCACCAGATATCCAAGAAGGTTGGTGAGGGCTGAGCGGGCAAAACCTTTGGTGACTAAGTACCGAAGGGGTGAATTTTTTCTCTACCTTTTTGCGCCTGAGTAAAAAAAGGGGGCACAGGGACGCCTGTGCAGCTACAAGTAATAAGTCTAGACAGGGATGGGGAAGAACCAGAGCAAAGTGGCTGCTGCAGTTCCCCAGGGGGGACAAATTGTGGACGACATGCGGAAAAAATACGGTCCAGATTGTCTTGATATGTTGGATGTTTGGGTTGAAAAGTATGGTTTCCCAGAGGGAGGATCACTGAGTATGGAGGAATTGAGAAACCTCCGGGATAAACTGAATATAGCCGAGGGAAAGGTTACAAAAAAGAAAAACCCAAACAGGTGGGAGATTCAAATCATCAAAGATCATGAAAGGTGTTTTTCATTCTGGAAACCTGAAGCAGAGGTCAGGGACAGGAAACAAGTAAAGAAAGGTGTGAACAGCGCTGGGCGCTGGAGCACAGGGGTGACAGAGATAACGCCAGAGGGTGCACACACTCACACACACTCCCCAGAGGAGGGAGAAAAGGAGCCACTCACACACGAGCATTCAAATGCACCAAATCGTCTGTATCCTTCTCTTACAGGCCCGAGGGACCCTCTCCTGGACATGCCTGTCTTCCCTCCTCCCGCCTGCCCTCATCCAACGCTACCACCGTACAACCCTGCGCACTCCAGCACCGACGCCGCAGCGTCGCCACGTTCATCAGGACTGCCGTCAACCAAACGGCCAGCCTCATCACTGCTTTCAGACAAGGGCTGCTCCCCCAGATCGCCAAAGCAGTTAACAGAAGCTGCTGCGTGGGGATTGAAGATGCCCGGCTGACAGAGGTCCGACGTCATGCAGTGCACGCTGAGAGGCTTCTGCAGGAGGCCAGCGATGCAGAGGACAAGAAGATAAAGCGTGCCTCCCTCACCATGATGAAGCACCTCAGTGACACGGCGAGACGGCCCTACAGGAACAACGACAACCGACGAAGGGCGACTAGCGGAGACAGAGGCGAAAAGGGGGCGTGCCACATCTGCGGCCGCATGGGTCACTGGGCCAGAGAATGCCCTGACAAAGGAAGACACCGCGGGCAGAACCATGCCCACCGCAGCCAAGAGAGTGATCGCGAGGACCGGAAAAGAGGATCCAGAGGGGACCAGGACGTGTTTATGTAGCATAATTGTGGCAAAGCACTGTTCCTGCTTTTGTTGTGGTTTGTGGCGTGTGTGAGAGTGATCAGTGAGCAGGGTGCAGTTACCCACTTCTACCAGTGGAGGTCGTGTTCGCCCCGGGGAATAACGCTAGAGAGGTCTCTCAAGTGGCTCGTGAGACCTATGTGGAGCGAACCGTCGTAGCGGACGTTAACGTGTGTGTTATCTGTTGTGCTTCCACAGGTGAGAAGGGGAAATGGTTGAAAATAAGAGCAAATGTATGTGTGGCTGTTTCGTAATTGAAGTCTGAGATCGAGGGTATGTGAGTTAAATTTACGTTTTGAATGTATCGTCTCCGAGTGATTACCTAGCGAAGAGGAAACAACGGCTAGAACGTTACTAGGTTACCAGGAGGCGGGGTTGACGCTCGGTTACGTTAGTGTTCGTTTAACGTTATGGGATGTTTATTCAGTAGAAATGTGAATATTTAAATGTATATGAGTAAGATTGAATGTGGGAAACGACATGATTAATAAGTTCAAGTCGAAGTCGGGTATGGATCTGTGTTTTGAAATGTAAAAAGTAGATAACGCTCGAGAGGAAGTCTCTCAAGTGGCTCGTGAGACCTATACGGAGCGAACCGTAGTAGCGGACGTTAACATGTGTGTTGTCTGTTGTGCTTCCACAGAAAACCAAAATAAAAGCTTCTAAAGAAACAAAGAAAAACAAAAATAAATGTGTCTTCGCAACATTACCACGCTACATTTACGTTTGACTATCTGCTTTAATATAAAACCGCAAAAAATGTGTTTTATAATTTTCTTTATATAATCTACAAACGTATTTGTATGATCCAGGGAAAATTCCATGTTTGTTTGCGAAACTCATTGGAAGAATGAAGAAAATCTGTTCGATTGTTATTGTCATGAACATGAATCACAAAACATAAATATAAAAATATATATATATATATATATATATTTTTTTTTTTCCTGTGTCACTTTAACAGAGACAACACCATCTGTAATTACTATGTTTGGTTGCATTTCCCTGGCAGGCAAAGATAGATGGAAGAGACATCCTTCTGGGTGGAAAATGGGACTGGCTTGTCTGTGGATGGTGGAGGCTCGCTGGGCTCATCAATCCGTCCATCCATTCACCTTGTTCGTCTCATCCTGACTGCAGCACGCCACTGTGGAGGCTTGACATAACACACATTAGATTAATAACAGAAAAGCAAAATGTGACTGATGGTGTATTATTTAGTGTGCTTCAGTTATAATTCTCATAATAATGACTGTTTTGCTGGCTTCACACAATATATATAATTGGCCTGTCTTAGTTAAAAGCCCACTCACCACGACAAGGTGCAGGCCAAGAGTGGGAACACAAACACAGACCAGAAACGAACAGGACAAATTCAGACAAGACTACAAAAAACACAAACACAAATAACACTAATATCACTTTGACCACTATCTTTTTTCACAATAACTTTTATTTCTTTACAAATTGAACCTTAGATTGTGTCACAACAAACTAAATAAACCCTTGAAACAGCCAACAAAACATGAAATAACACTTCATCAATATTATAATGAGTATCCTCATAAATGATTTCAAGATAACTTTCAACACTTTCTTACAATTTTTTTTTTACGTCTGCCGTAATGATTTTCAAGTTTTTTTCATGTGAATATTTTAACATTGAACATGTTAACTGAACAGTCAATGTAAAATCCCTTCATTGTTGCTCTGACCTCTTCATCATTTGTGACCTCTTCATCATTGGTGATCTGTACATCATTTGTGACCTCTACATCTACATCAGACACAGTATGGCTGTCACATGGTTCCTGAATCACGAGAAAACTGTCTTCTTCCAAGATCTCTGACACCTCTTTACATTTTTTAGAATATGTGTGGTCAAAGATTTGATCAAAATCACGTGTGTGTGTGTGGGTGTGTGTGTGACTCACTTACCTTTTGTTTGGTAGACATGCTCTTACCTGATTTGAAGAAACTAAAAATGGTTGGGACAGCTGTTGAAGTTAGGCACTTTCTCTCACCACGCAAAATGAAAGATTTCTCCTCAAAGTGAAGAGCACACAGCCTGGAGTTGTCATTGGGTGTCCAGTTTTTTCTTCTCACATTTTCCACCCATTTGTGCAACCTTTTTCTGTTCCCAAAAGGAAAGCTGTAAAAAGCAAAACATTCCAAAAATAAATGTACAATATTTTTTTTGTGTAATTTTACTTAAAATTGGGTATGCAAACATATTTAACTAATTTAAACTTAAACACAATGCAGACAGTTGTGCAGAAAGTTTAGTGTTAGCTAAAATATCGGGCACACAGACGTACTTATTATGTATACATTTCTTTCCATTGTAACAGGTCACTACCAGATCTGCAATCCATTACCTAGAATTGGTTTTCCTTAAACTGATGTACAGGATTACTAATCTGACTTTGATGGGCAAATTTGACAACAGAATACAATTATGAAGCACTAAAACACAGGACCACAAAACAATTAAATGCATGATGAAATGCATGATGAAATAATGATATGCTTTGTTAAATGAAATAAAAGCGCTGCCGCCTCACAGCAAGAAGGTCGTGGGTTCGATTCCGGGGCCCGGACCTGGGACCTTTCTGTGTGGAGTTTGCATGTTCTCCCTGTGTCTGCGTGGGTTCTCTCCGGGTTCTCCGGCTTCCTCCCACACTCCAAAAACATGCATGTGAGGTCAATTGAACGTTCTAAATTGTCCGTAGGTGTGCATGTGAGTGTGAATGGTTGTTTGTCTCTATGTGGCCCTGCGATGAACTGGCGACTTGTCCAGGGTGTCACCCTGCCTTCGCCCTAAGACAGCTGTGATAGGCTCCAGCAGACCCCCGTGACCCTGAATAGGAATAAGCGGGTATAGAAGATGAATGAATGAATGAATGAAATCTTTACTGAATGAATGACACATTTTATTTCACTCGTCGTTTATGTAATTATTATTTTTTGCTCCATAGCTTTCATGATTCAGCATTACATGTTAAGAGTGATGAATTGCATGAAAAGAGAGAGCACTCGCTGATAAATTAACATGGTATACTGTTTAATTCCATGAGGACGACAAAATATTTGCAAATTTGTGTTAGCTACACACACCGACAGGTGCAAGAGAAAGGGAGGAACTTTCAAGATCGTTGAGTTTTTATTTTTTATTTTTTTAGTTCTGATGAAATAAATAGACCAATCATTTTATTACTTTGTCTGCTTTCCAAAGAGGTTATTAATTAAAAAAATATGTGTGGCAGTGCTGTTATGGTCCATAGAGAGTTGCTTCAAAGAATTATCATTTATTATTCAGTGGCACATTGCTCACTTGTTTAATACACAAATAATAGTATATTATTATAATAATACTATTTTATTAATATAATAATAATAATAATAATAATAATAATAATAATAATAATAATAATAATAATAATAATAATCATTATTATTGATAAAATTTTGAAACAACAATCGTCAGTATTGTACTGAATTTTGTACGGTTCGTGAGCGCGCACGTCTGTCAGTGACGATCTCCACACTGACACAACTGCGCATGCTCTATTATCCCATCAATGCGAAAGTCAAAAGGTTTTTGGGAGCCATGCGCTGGGTGAGCAACTTCATTGAAAGGAATGGGACGCCATCTTGGACTCTGGGGGCTTGCCGCACTGTCACGCAGGTTGTGACGTAGCGGGCCGGCGACGCCGACAGGTATGATGTGCATGATTGATAGTTACCATTCGTTCCCGTTAGCGAGAGGATTAAAAACAAACAGACACCATAATGGCATCAAAATGGACTTATCCCAGCGGTGTGGAAAAATGGAAGGAAAAGAAAACTGATCAAGAAAAACTTGCAAAGGGGAAAGGTAAGTTATTTGTTTGTGATGTGGGCTGGAGAGGTGGAGGTGAAACGCTGTTGTCTCCCCCCCCCAAGTTTGTTTATTTGTCCTGCTAGCCAGCTAGCTAGCGTCGAATAAATGTTAGCTGGCTGGCTAATATTTGTTCGTCATGAATCAGCGTTTTTGTTGACCCCTGTCGACGCCCGCAATTGACCCCCGTCCTCTGCCGACGCCCGGCGACATCTGCTGAAGGAAGTCTATGCAAATGATGCAGATTTCTCACCTCCATTTTTTTTTTTGGAGGATGCTGTCAAATGTAAAATATTGGCCTTGATGAGACAAACACGTAGGTATTTGAATGACGTCTGTAGCACTTTTCTAAAGGAAACTGCAGGCATTTGTGTGTTGACAAAGAGGGAGAAGAGGTCTAATCATCATATGCCTGTGTATGCAAATGATGCATATTTTTGACCTGCATTTTTTTTTAAGTGGCTGTCAAATGTAAAATATAGGTCTTGATGAGACAAACACATGGATGTTTGAATGACGTCTGTAGCACTTTTGTAAAGGAAACTGCAGCCATTTACAGTATAGTGTGTGTGTGTGTGTGTGGAAGTAGGGATGTGCGATACCACTATTTTTCCTTTCGATACGATACCAGGTGATACCAAGGCTAGTATCCCGATACCAATACAGATACCGATACTTTTAGATGTCCAACTTGTGTATATGAAAATGATGACTTTTACAACGAAAACTCGTGAATGTTATTATAAAAAATGTATTTTATACCTATGTATAAGAATTAAACAAGCTGCCAAATATCAGACTTTGTTTTAATTTTAATCAGAGAAATCAAATCAACAGGTCAACTGAAAATCTGAGCAAATCTCTCTCAAAAAAGAGAAAATAAGAACAGCTGCTCTCAATTCAATATAATTCTTTTTGGACCAGACAGAGTGGTCTTCAGGTTAGAACTTGACAGAATATGTCTCTCTTTGGGAGTCATCTATGAAAAATTTAAAGATTCTTGATGTAAAAGGAAGTCTTTTTATGGGAAGTATAACTCACATACCACCACAAATAGACTAAATCGCAACTGTTTTACTTGAAATGTGCCATTTAAGTAATTTAATTATCATGCTTTTCCAACTTAAAAGTGACACTGAATTGTGTTAAGATGATGGCAGGAATGTGAGTTAAATGAACAAATACATATTGTGCTGGGAGGAAACATTTTTATCTAACTAAATAAATAAAATATGTTTTAATGAAAAATTGACAAACATTCTGGTATTTTATGTAAATTTATCTTATCTACGTCTATATGCCTGTGATGGTGGGCACTGGGATGTATTTTCACTCCACCTGGATATTGCCTTTCTCTCTGCAGTGCTGGTTGGAAATTGCGCTAACGTTGACGGGGGGAGGGAAGCACGCTATCGCTGTCGCGCTACGCTAACGTGTCGGCAAAGTTAACGTGCCAAGTTTCTTTGCGGGGGGCGGGGGGGACTGGACTCCAAGATGCTCCTGCTGATCACTGCTATGCTGGAGCTGGAGATGTGGCCTGTGATGTCTGCACTGGGAGGAAACTGAAGGCCCTCAAGTCCTGTCTGGTCTGTCGGGCCTCCTACTGTGACTCTCACCTCCAGCCTCATCGTGATGCTGCTCCCCTACAGAGACACAAGCTGGTGGAACCCAGCCAGCAGCTCCAGGAGAACATTTGCCCTCGTCATGATGAGGTGATGAAGATGTTCTGCCGCACTGATCAGAAGATCATCTGTGCTTTATGCTGTATGGATGAACATAAAGGTCATCAGACAGTGTCAGCAGCAGTACAGAGGCCTGGGAGGCAGAGAGAGCTGGAGGAGACCAGGCAGAAGATCCAGCACACAGAGGAAGACCTGAAGGGGGTGGAGTCCATCAACGGCTATGCTGATAAAGCAGTGAAGGACAGCGAGAAGATCCTCACCCAGATGATCCGTCTGCTGGAGAAAAGACGCTCTGAGGTGCAGCAGCAGGTCAGATCCACACAGGGGGCAGCAGTGAGTGGAGTCAAAGAGCTTGAGAAGAAGCTGGAGCAGGAGATGATGGAGCTGAAGAGGAGAGACGCTGAGCTGGAGAAGATCTCACACACACTGGACCACAGCCAGTTTCTCCACAGGTTCTCCTCACTGCCAGCACTCAGTCCGTCTCCAGACTCCTCCAGCCTGGAGATCCGTCCTCTGAGATACTTTGAGGACGTGGCAGCAGCTGGACCAAGCTGAGAGATGAAATACAGCAAGTTCTGCACAGTGCACAAACGTCTGTTATTATCTGAGGAGAACAGAAAAGTGACATTCATGGAGGAAGTTCAGTCTTATTGTGATCATCCAGACAGATTCACTGACAAGAAGCAGGTCCTGAGTAGAGAAGGTCTGACTGGACGATGTTACTGGGAGGTTGAGTGGAGAAGGGGGAGGGACTTCTGTGGTTTATTTTAGGGGGTTGGTGTAGCAGTGGCCTACAGGAACATTGGCAGAGCAGGAAGGTCAGAGGAAAGTAGATTTGGATTCAATTGCTGTGTCTCAATTCAGGTTCTGCATCCTTGAAGTGCGCATTTTGAAAGGAAGTTGCGTCATCGCACTGCGCGAAGGCTTGTCCCAATTCCCGAGGGTGTTTAGGACGCTCAAAATGCGCACTCGTAAATACGCACTCGTTTTAGCCGATTCCAAGGATACACCGCTACTATCCTTTGCGTACTTGGGTATCCCATGATGCTTTGCGTGCTGCTGCAAAGCATCGTGGGATCCTGGGAAGTCAGCTGAAATTAGCGGCATGTACTGGTTAAGACACGACATATAAATCTAAATATTGATGTTTCACATAAAGTATCCAGTTTTTAACGTAGGATTTTATTTATTTGAACATTCAACGGCATCGTTAGATGGCAAACCAATGGTTAGCGTGATCCTATAGAAACGTCACTTCCGGGGTTGGCCAGCCGGAGGGAACGGCGGTGACGAAACGAGGAAATACGCCGAAGGCTAGACCGTCCCGAGTGGTTACCGGGGAGGCGGGGTTTGGTCCGTCCTTCTAGGCTGGGAACTCTAAGAACGCTTCCTTCAGACGGAGGACACTCGGCCTCAAGGGTGCAGAACCTGAATTGAGACACAGCAAATGACAAATCCTGGAGTTTATATTGTTACCCAGGTGAATATTGGTTTCGTCACAACAACATGAGTACTCGTGTCTCAGGTCCTCGGTCCTCCAGAGTGCGAGTGTACCTGGACCACAGAGCAGGTCTTCTGTCCTTCTACAGCGTCTCTGGAACCATGGAGCTCCTCCACAGAGTCCAGACCTCCTTCACTCAGCCGCTACATGTTGGACTTTATGTTCCTTCAGGTTCTTCAGCTGAGTTGATGAAAGTGTGACTGAAGTCGTCAGAGAGACTCTGAGCTGAATTCTCACCTTTGATTCTTCTTCTGTCTTCACGTTTGTTACCCAGTGTCTCCGGCTGTCAATCACAGGGTGGGCGGGGCCTGGGCGCCACTTCCTGTTGGTGCTCCTGGTGACTGTTGTCCACCTGCTGGATGTTTGTGCCACGTTGTTTCTCTTCCTCTGCAGCCCATTCATCCCGCAGATTAATAATGTGTCATTAGTCCACATGACAACTTTATTACTGTGGAAACACAGCTGAGGTCTGTTTCCACTCTGGACCTTTCCGCCCTGACCTTTGACCTTTCAACAACTCATCCATCTGATCAACCTTCTGACTGTTGATCCGTTTGTCAACAATCAGATGAATGCATGTAAATATTGTGAGAGAATTTTGTCTTTTGATTCTGCTTGTTGGCTCAATGTGACAACAGTCAATCAATAAGTCATGAAATATACCATCAGTCTATACTGCATAACAATGTCAAGTCAATGATCAACTGTTGAATTGAAGCAATAAAGCAACAAGACAATCCAGATAAAGTCTCTGCTTGTTAGTAGATTTCTCTTCTGTCAAGATCTCCATGTATTCACCACAGACATTTAGAAAGTCAACACCATGAAGACAAGATCAAAGTTTCAAAAGCACATCAGTCAATGTGGGAAACAGCTGATATTTATCTGGCACACACACACACACACACACACACACACACACACACACACACACACACACACCACTATTTTACAGAACAAGTAGAGAACGGGTACTTTACTGACTCATAGTGTATTTACTTTATTGCATCATAAACAATGTTCCCTCTAAGCTGCTTGCTTGCGCAATCGCGCACTACTTGCACATTCTCAGCGCACAAGGAAATCTATGTAGCACATAAAATAAAATTAATCAGAAACGTATTAATTAATAATTTTAGAGCTTTTATTAGGCGGCGCACCGCTACGCCTTCAGAATGATGATTTTTTATTTTTTTTTCTTCCAGCTGCACCGTATGAGTCCAAAAGGCAGAGAAAGTTTCCAGGCTTTAACAGCCAAGCGGTGAACGCACAACCATCACGCACACACAGCACCACCTGCCGATGAACGGGCACCCGCAACCAGGGTTCTTCCTCCAGCTGCGCTAATGTCCAAGCCCAGTGCACCCGCTTTAAACCCCACCACCACGCGCCAGAAGCTTTTTAAAACATTCAGCAATCAATCAATCAATCAATCAAATTTTATTTATATAGCACCTTTCACACAAAGGCTTGCAACTCAAGGTGCTTAACAGAAATTAAAATCAAATATTAGTGAAGATAAAAGAAAAATAGAGCAAATACCATCCACCCATGTCCTCCCAAATCACATACAGGTTACCACCCCCACACACACACACACACGCGCACATACAAACACACACAAAACATCCCAGAGAACAGTTTAAAAATAAGTAAGTAAATACATAAAAAATGTCAGTCAATCAGCACAATAAAAATTGAAATGGCAAGGCACTGAGACCTGTAGTAGGAAACAGCCACCCACGGGGATCATCCATACCGAGAGGGTCCCTAGAACGATGAGACCCCTCCCAGTGAGCAGGCCCCCTACAAGGAAACACTGGAGCTAAAAACAATGCAGGAAAAGGAAGTTAAAACAATAATAATAGTAACAATAATGAAAATAAATAAAAAATAAAATAAATAATATAAACTAAACTAAATTAAAAAACTATAAGATTGTAAAAAGTAAAAAGATATACAGGAAATAAGATAGTAAAGATAAAAATAAGATAAAATATTCAATAATCCTAAAAGCTTTAAAGCTAAAAAGCAAGACAAGTAAAATACAAATTAAATAAATCACTTAAAAGCCAAACTAAAAAGGTGAGTCTTAAGCCTCCCCTTAAAAACATCAACAGTCTCTGCAGTCCTGATTCCCTCTGGCAGGCTGTTCCAAAGTTTCGGACCGTAGTGGCTGAACGCAGCCTCTCCATGGGTTCTGGTCCGAACACTTGGAACAATTAATAGGCCGGTTCCAGAGGACCTCAAGATCCGCGAGGGCTGATAAGATAAAAGCATATCTGATAAATAAGATGGTCCAAGACCGTTAAGACACTTGAAAACTAATAAAAGCACTTTAAAGTCGATCCTGAATCGCACAGGGAGCCAATGCAGTGATTTTAAAACTGGAGTAATGTGATCCCGCCCCCTGGTCCTAGTAAGCACACGAGCGGCTGAGTTCTGAAGTACCTGTAAGTTACAGATAGTTTTTTTCGGTAGACCAGAGAGCAGGGCATTGCAGTAGTCTATCCGACAAGAAATAAAAGCATGCATCAGCACCTCTGTGTCTGCCTGGGAGAGAAACGGGCGGACTCTAGCTATGTTCTTAAGATGATAAAAACCCGTCCTTGTGACGTTTTTAATATGCGCAATAAAACTAAGCTCAGAGTCAAAAATGACGCCCAGGTTCTTTACAGATTGTGTTGGTTTAAAATGATGAAGTTTTGGTAAAAGTTTCTCTCTCTTGCCTTCAGGACCAATAACTAAAACCTCTGTTTTGTCCTGGTTGAGCTGTAGGAAGTTCGCTGCCACCCATGACTTAATATCTAAAATACATTTTAAAAGGGTATCAATAGGCCCTGTGTCATCAGGAGACACAGCAATGTAAAGCTGTGTATCATCAGCATAAGAGTGGAAGGTGACGCTGTGTCTCCTGATGACATCCCCAAGGGGAAGCATGTAAAGATTAAAAAGTACTGGACCTAAAATTGACCCTTGGGGAACCCCACACTTAATTTTATGTTTTCCGGAGGAACACGCATCCAAACTTACGAAGAAATAGCGATCTGTGAGGTAAGAACAAAACCAGTTAAGAACAGCACCAGAGAGGCCCACCAGGTTTCTGAGTCTGTTTAATAAAATGTGGTGATCTACTGTATCGAAGGCAGCGCTTAGATCCAGTAGCACCAGGACTGTGAGTTTATTTGAGTCCGCATTACACCTCATATCATTTAAAATCTTTACAAGGGCTGTCTCGGTGCTGTGGTTCATCCTAAATCCAGACTGATATTTCTCTAAGATGTTGTTTGTACTTAAAAAATAATTTAATTGGTTAAAAACAAATTTTTCTAAAATCTTACTTAAAAATGGCAAGTTGGATACAGGTCTGTAATTGTCAAGAATAGTTTGGTCTAAATTGCTCTTCTTCAGAAGGGGCCTCACCACTGCCGTTTTAAAGGCAGCAGGGAAGACACCCGTCTGAAGAGAGCAATTTACGATGTATAAAATCTGTTCCTCAAAGAATCCATAAAATGTCTTTAAAAGTGATGTGGGAATTGGATCTAAAAGGCAGGTTGTTGGGTTTACCTGGGAGAAAACTCGACCAAGTGTCCTTGCATCAACCAGGGCAAAACTCTCCAGTGTTTCCTTGGATAAAAATGACAGTCCAGATGTATTAAAAGATACATTTTGATGCGCTAAAAGACTGGACCTGATGCCATCGATTTTACCTCTGAAGTGGCCTGCAAAGTTCTCGCAGAGAGCGTCAGACGGCATCTCAGGGTTTTTTTTAAGATTATTATTAGTTAAAAGGTTGAAGGTGGAGAAAAGATACTTTGAATTATTTTTGTTTTCTATGATAAGTTTTGAAAAATGGGAGATTCTTGCCTGTTTGATTGTATTATTGTGACATTTTAGTTGTTCATGAAGAACTTCATAATGAACGGTGAGTTTGCTTTTTCTCCACCTTCTCTCTGCACTCCTGCATTGTCTTTTTGATTTTAAAATTTCTGGTTTATGTCTCCACGGGGATAAAAGCTGCTTTGGTTTAACAGTTTTTGTTAAAAGTGGAGCCACAGAGTCTAATGTGGATTTAAGTTTGCTATTAAAATTTTCAACAATAAAATCACAGGGTGCAGGTAAAATTTCAGCAGGAGTGCATTTTAAAACCTCAATAAAATTTGCATCCACCTCAGAGGTAAGGCAGCGTTTCCTCACTGTTCTCACCGGGGCTTCCTGTTGGTTAAAACTGGCAATGTTAAAATACACACAATAATGGTCGGACACGGCCAGATCAACAACAGAGGACACACCAGTGGACAAGCCATAGGTTATGACTAGGTCCAGGGTGTGTCCCCTGTTGTGAGTAGGCCGTGTGACGTGCTAGTTAAAATTCATGCAGTTTAAAAGGTGTAAAAACTCTCTTGACAGTGGGTCAGAGTTGTTGTCGATGTGCAAGTTAAAATCGCCAGTTATTAAAATTCTATCATAAGTTGTCAGTGTGATTGATAAAAGGTCGGAGAGCTCACTGATAAAAGCAGTTGAGTAATGCGGGGGTCTGTATACATTAATGCAAATAATTGGTGGACTGCTAAAAACAAAAGCGTGGTACTCAAATGATGAGTAACTGTTAAAAGAAACTTCCTTTGACATTAAATTGTTTTTAAAAATTGATGCAGTTCCACCTCCTTGCCAACCTGCCATCTTGTCAACCTAGTCCTGATCCAATGAATGCGCATTGCCCACCTCTGGGAATGCGAGCCGAAATGCCAAGAACTGCGGAGGACAGAGTTCTCAGCGTGGACACTGGGGTTGCCGGAGCGGCGGAGTGGAGACAAAGTCAAGTGCGTCATGTCTCAGTTCATTACGGGACAGCTTTTTTAGTTGCCAAATACGGGACAATCGCGTATTTGAGCACGGAAACGACGCAAAGTCACAAACACAAATACAAGTTTAAAACGGTACAAAAAAAGGATTGTGGTGCAAACGCAAAAAAACAAAACAAAAAAACAACACGCTGCAGGACATAAAAACATTCACTTCATCAGAGGAGCGATGCAAAGCAAGAAAACGCTGCATAACGCATTCCCTACACCGGAAGTGGAGTTGCTCCACGAGGAGCGCTCCCCTACAGCGAAGAACAGTCCCGACACTTCCAGTGAGAGTCGCCGCCTCCTACAGTTTCAACACCGGGACATCTCCCGGGGGTGGAGGACCTCCACCTGAATGTGGGAGTGGGTGTGTTTCCACAAAATATGTGTCTTCATGGTATTTAGCTTTTTAATGAAAGGACTCTTAAAACACTGAAAAATAAATGCAATATAGCTATTTTATGACTTACTGTAAATGTACAGGTAGGAGACATTTCCTGCTTGGCATTGCTGCCTGTCGCACTTCTTTCGGTGCCCACGGGTCAGTTGCAGGGTCATCAACCATGAACTACCATTCATTGACGTTTCGCCCCTTGTGGCGGGACAGTGACAGGGACGTTTGCCTCGTTGATTCTGTGGTTGTTGATGGGGTGAGGTGTTCTTTCCCCAACTCCTGTCCTTGTTTCGTTCTTTCTTTTATACAGTCAGGCAATCTTTGTAGATACGCTACTTTTATTGTATGGCCGCGAGTTATAACAGTGCTCATCAGGTAAAACACCCGGAAGCCAACGTCATCAACTCGCACCAGATGTCTCTGCATATTGCATGGAACTTGGCTGCCATCTAGTGGTTAACTTTCGTAACATCTCCTTTAACATATGGAAAGAAAGCAGTTGAAAATGGACAATAGTGACCGGATGAGAGTTACGTCGCCAGCAACAACAATAGCTGGCTACAGGTTAAACAGAAATGATTTGATAAAAATTGTTCGGCGGCACGATTTCAAAATGCTCCCAGACTTGAGATCTCTTCCTGGTTGGTTCCGTTGCAGAGCAATAAGAAAGCAAACCGAAAGCAATACGAAAGCTGATCAAATCAATCCAAAAGGTATCGACCAGATAGGCAACGCATTGCGCCGTTTCATCCATTTTAAACTCAACTGAGACCTGCCAGTCTTTCAAAGCCTTGCCCACTGAACCAAACCAGCCAGCTGATTCAGTCTGAATGAAGCAGTGAAGTGGTTCAAACGTCATCAGTCACGTGATTTGAAGCAAGCTCCGGAGCAGTGCTTCAGAAACAAACCCTACCGAGTTGTGGGGTGTGGTTCGAAGCCCCGTGTCAGAGAGAACATCACTAGTTGTGTCTGAAAGTTCATCTAGTTCCCAGTAGTCAGAGTAGTAGAAAGGTCGCAGTTCTGGAGCTACTGCTTGTGTAGCTGTGGGCCACCCTTTCAATATGTAAGTCTGCAGTGCACAACATAGTGGATCTTTGATTGTGGCAGTTCTAATGGACTCCAGTGTAGCTGTTGAAATATTCGTGTCTGCGAGGTGGTCGACTTGTTGTAGGTCTTCGGTGGTGAGGCCCATGGCATAGATGGTGGCAGGTGTTTGCATGTGGGCATGCTGTGTGTTTGGCTGTTAAGTCCTCGACAGAAAATCTGCCACATGAAGATCCTTCCCTTGCTTGTACACCACCTTTGCGCATATCTCTGTTCAGTAGGCGAATGCAACAGGTTGCCCATTCTGGAGAAGAGCTGCACCTAGGCCTGTCTCGCTGGCGTCACACTGTAGTGTTACTTCTTCCTGCAGGTTGTAGTACTTGAGTACTGGGTGGCATGTGATTAATTGCTTCACAGTGTCAACGGCAGATTCATGTTGTGATAGCCATGTCCACTCCACGTCCTTATCTGTCAGGCGTTGGAGAGGCTCGCACACATCTGAGAGATGAGGAAGAAATTTGGCAAGATAATTTACAAACCCCAGGAATCTCTGTAGCGATTTAACATCAGTGGGTGTTTGCATGTGTTGAAACGCTGCCACCTTCTCTGGGTCAGGGCGAAGGCCCTCTGTGGTGAGAAGATGTCCCATGTATTGGACACTGGATAGTTTTAGTTTCAGCTTCTTTTTATTTAGCTTTAGATTGACCTGCCTGGCCCTCTGCAGCAAGGCAGTCAGGTTTCTGTCATGGTCAGTTAGTGCCTCTTCTGAAGTGTCTCCACAGCCGTAGAGAAGAATGTCGTCTGCAATGACACTTACACCGGTCAGGCCTTGCAACACCTCATGTTGCCTGCGTTGATATTCTTCTGCAGCTGGTTTTATGCCGAAAGGCATCCTTAGCCACCCGAATCTGCCAAGCGGGGTCCAAAAGGTGGTCAGATAACTGCTCTCTTCTTCAAGTTTGACTTGCCAGTAGCCATCTTTGGCATCAAGCACGGAGAATACTTTTGCTTTTGCAATGTCTGGGAGTATCTCCTCTATTGTTGGCATCTGGTAGTGTGACCGCCGTGGAGCTTTATTGAGTGCGCTGGGATCAATGCAGGTGCGCAACTTTCCTGGCTTTTCTATGACAACCATGTTGCTGATCCATTGTGTTGGCTCTGTGACTCTTTTGATGATGCCATTCTTCTCCATGGATCGTATGGCTTCAGTGACTTTGTGTTTGAGCGGAATGGGAATTCGTCGTGGCACCTGATGCACAGGCCTAATGTCGGGGTCCACATCGAGGTGTAGTTCACCAGGAAGACAGCCAAGGCCTTTAAACACGTTGTTGTATTTTGAGATGATGTCCTCTGTGGTGGTTGTGAAATGCATATCTGTCCCTGTTGTGCTGCGTGAGACCGCTGTAGATGACATATCTGTGTGGTGTATGAAATAGCAAGTTGAGTCTTGAGCAGAAAGCAGAGGCATTTGTGACGTGTGTATAACTTGAAACTTCAGGCCGTGTGTTTGTCCATCATGGTCAGCTTTGAGGTGACACAACCCAGCTAGTTTCACTTGTGACCCATCATACAGTTTAATGGTGGCTTTGCTGGCTGGTATGTCTGGATTACCATCTTGTGTGATGAGCTGTAGATCTCTGAAGCTTATGGCGTTGGTTGTGGCTCCTGTGTCCAATTGACATGTGATTGTATGGCTAGGGTCATATGATACTGGTTCAGTCATGTACGGTGTTACTTTGAGGTTGACAAGCCATTTCTCGTTTTCCTGTTCCATAGCGTTTATGTTTGATAGGAACCACACCTCTTCCATTTCTTCTTCCTCCTCTACTCTGTCTTCTCCAAGAAAGTTCACCCGTGTCTTGCGCTGGGCTTGTTTGCACACTCTTGCAGTGGCAAGTGGTTTTTCTTTCCACAGGCTTTGCAGATGACGCCAAATGCAGGGCATTTCATTCTGTCATGCACTGCTCCACAGTAACGACAGAGGTTATTATTTCGGCGTTTATCTTTGTTTGCATGTCCCATATGCTCTTTGTAATTATGCTGAGGTGCAAATGAGGGGCGCATCTCTGAGCGTTTGTCATGTGCAAAGTGTACATTCTCCTGTTCCACACCAGTTATTATCTTATTTTGAATTTGTGCTAGTTCGCTGACTCTAAACATGTCTATTGCTTTGGCAAGTGTGAGTTCTGATTCACGTAACATGAGTGCTTGTGTACTTGCATTTTTAGTCACAAGCACTAATCTGTCACGGATCAATTCATCTCGCAGTGGACCAAATTCACATTTGTCTGCTAGCTTTCTCAGGTTTGCAACATATTGCTCTGTTGACTCATGTTGACTCTGCTGTGCAGTGTTAAATACGTAGCACTCGTAGATTACATTTCTGGAAGGTTCAAAGTGTTTTTGTAGTGCATCCAGATTCTTCTGTGGATTGTCTCTGTCCTCCGCTGACATGTGAAGATGTCTTTGTATTATGTGACATTCTTTGCCCATTACTGTAAGCAGGGTGGCTACTCTTACTTTTGCTTCTTTTTTGTCCAGTTCCGTTGTTATCTCATAGTTTTCCCATTGTGCTCTAAAGAATGTCCAGTTGTTATATACGTCGCCCTTCATGTCCATTGCGTCTGGTACAGGAATCGAAAAAGCCATGGTTCGTCAGGTATTAGCTTAGCAGTTTAGCTCCATTGAAGAAACGTCCAGCCTTTATAGCGCCTTGTTGTTCTGTCTTCAGCCGCGGCGTTAAGTTTCCGCTTCTGACACCATGTTTCGTTCTTTCTTTTATACAGTCATGCAATCTTTGTAGATACGCTACTTTTATTGTATGGCCGCTAGTTATAACCATAGATATATACAGAAGGCTAGATGTCTCACGGCGCAGAATCCAACGTCCGCACTGGCCGCCATCTTTCCACAGTCAGGCAGTCACGGTCTGATGTAGTGAATGTGAGGGAACGTGAGTGATCTGAACAAACATTAACACTCTGATCTCGCTGAAAACTTGACGGCTTTGCACACGGTTTGCTTTCTTACAAACGTTCATAACGTAGCAATAATTCTGGATGGTTGAACATGTTGAGAGTGCAGCTTTCTATTAGAAAAAAAAACACAATGGTGCTATGGCAGCCTATCTGCACAAGTTAATACGACTGAGACCACTAAGATTTTCATTTCTTAAGTTAAGTTTAGCCAACAGCTATTTCAGGACAAACTAGTATTTTGTTCACATACAATATTTGTGGTGTCGGTTGTAGTTATTCGCTGAGGTGCGTTTCCTATAACGTTGCTGCTGCATGAACGCAGTCTCATCAGTTCATGCAGCAGAGACACGGTGATCAATGAACTAGAGCTGCTGATATCTCATCCCCCACCAGTTTGATTCAGAGTCGAACGGTGACAACCTGAGATTACAGGCCGTCTTTTTTCTTGTTGTGATAAAAGGGATTAGGATTGGTAGGTGTAAATAAAACAAGCAATTTGACATATGGAGAGACAGAATAGCTTTTTTTCTATATCATTTAACTTAATTCGCAAATGATTTACAATTGGATTGCTTTGCTACAGCATCATGCATTATGGTTTCTACAGGAAATCGGTGACTGAAAAAATGCCGAACTTCTGTGCCGCTTATGGTTGCAGCAATCGTCGCTGTCCACAAACAAAAGCTTGTAGGATCACATTTCATCTGTAAGATATTGTTGGAGCTGTTTGATTAATGTTACGATTTAGTGCTGGTTTGTTTAGTTTAGCGTTTAGCATATATGTTTTTATTAAATACGGGTGTGTGCGTGTTTTTGCTATTTTCACATGAAAGCCGATGGTTATAAATCATTAATAAGTATGCAGTATCATAACTATGCTTATAACCTTTGTAACAAACCAAACCGCTCGAAATTCGGTTGAAAATAGAGCAATTTAGGGCTATTTAAAAGAACATGCACAAGAAGAATACATAGTTATGAGTGAGAGGGGCGGAGCGAGGTGACTGTGGCAAGATGGCCGCCAGTGCGGACGTTCGATTCCATTGGCCAGCAGCGCGGATAAGACATCTCGCCTTCTGTATATATCTATGGTTAGAACAGTGCTCATCAGGTAAAACACCCGGAAGCCAACGTCATCAACTCGCACTAGATGTCTCTGCATATTGCATGGAACTTGGCTGCCATCTAGTGGTTAACTCTCGTAACACTGTCCATTATGAAACATTTCGTCATCTACTCAAATCTTACAATAAAACTGTCAAACAGGCAAGAATAACCCATTTCTCCAACCTCATCACAAACAATAGCAAAAACCCTTGATTTCTTTTCTCTACCTTCAATCTTTTAACCAATACAAATTTTAATCAGGACGTACAGACACCAACAGATGCCCTCTGTGAGGATTTTGCAGACCACTTTGTAAGTAAAATTGATGTCATTAGGTCCAGTATTTTAATTAATCAAAATCAATTTTTGTATACATCTGGACAACCACTTTTATCTGAGGAAACACTGGAGAGTTTTGCTCTAGTTGATGCAAGGACACTTGGTCGAGTTTTCTCCCAAGTAAAGCCCACAGCCTGCCTTTTAGACCCAATTCCCACGTCACTCTTAAAGTCACTTTATGGGTTCTTTGAGGAGCAGATTTTATATATTGTCAATTGCTCTCTTCAGACGGGTGTTTTCCCTGCTGCCTCTAGAACGGCGGTGGTGAGGCCCCTTTTGAAGAGGAGCAACTTGGATCCAAACATTTTTAATAACTACCGACCTGTATCCAACTTACCATTTTTAAGTAAGATTTTAGAAAAACTGTTTTTTAACCAAGTAAATTACTTTTTAAATACAAACAATATTTTAGAGAATTATCAATCTGGTTTTAGAAAGAACCACAGTCCTGAGACAGCCCTTTAAAGATCGTCAATGATTTCAGGTGTAACGCAGACTCTCAGAAGCTGACAGTCTTGGTGCTACTGGATCAAAGCGCTGCTTTTGATACAGTAGATCACCATATTTTATTAAATAGACTCAGAAACCTGGTGGGCCTGTCAGGTACTGTTTTTAACTGGTTTCGTTCTTATCTCACAGATCGATGTTTCTTTGTAAGTATGGATACGTGCTCCTCCAGAATGCATGAAATTAGATGTGGGGTGCCCCAAGGGTCAATTTTAGGTCCGGTTCTTTTTAATCTGTACATGCTTCCCTTGGGGGACGTCGTAAGGAAACACGGCATCAGCTTCCACAGCTATGCTGATGATACACAAATGTACATTGCCGTGTCTCCTGATGACACAGTGCCAATTGATGCCCTTTTAAACTGTATTTTAGATATCAAATCATGGATGGCAGAGAATTTCCTACAGCTTAACCAGGACAAAACTGAGGTTTTAGTTATTGGTCCTGAAGGCCGGAGAGAGGAACTTTTACCAAAACGTCGGGATTTTAAACCCTCGCAATTTGTAAAGAATCTGGGCGTTGTTTTTGATTCTGAGCTCACCTTTGTTCCACATATAAAAAATATTACAAAGATAGGTTTTTATCATCTAAAGAAAATAGCCAGAATCCGCCCGTTCCTCTCTCAGGCCAACACGGAGGTGCTAATGCATGCTTTTATTTCTTGTAGACTAGATTATTGCAATGCCCTGCTCTCTGGTCTTCCCAAAAAGAGTGTTTACAGTCTACAAATACTACAAAACTCAGTCGCACGTGTGCTGACTAGGACCAGAGGAAGGGAACACATTACACCGCTTTTAAAGTCGCTGCTTTGGCTCCCCGTCCGCTTCAGGATTGATTTTAAGGTTCTCTTATTAGTTTTTAAATGTCTCAACGGTCTTGGCCCATCTTATCTAACTGACCTGCTTTCATCATATCCTAGGTCTTCTGGCACTGGCCTGTTAACTGTTCCCCGAGTCAAAAAAAAAAAACCATGGTGAGGCTGCTTTCAGCCATTACGGCCCTACTCGGTGGAACAGCCTGCCAGAGAGCCTCAGGGCCACAGAGACTGTTGATATTTTTAAGGGGAGGCTCAAGACGTACCTTTTTAACCTGCCGTTTAACTGACTTCTTTTACTCTTCTCTCTCTTACTCCACTAATTTTATGCCGTTTTACTATTTTTATGCCTTTTATTACCTTCAATTGATTTTTATACTTTTATAATGGTTACCCATTTTTATGCCACTGTTTCACACTTTATTTTTATGTATTTGGTTTATTTCTCATTATGATTATTCTCCCTTTTATACTTTTAGTGCCAGTGTTTCCTCATGGGGGGCCCTCCACAGTGGGAGCTACGCCTGGTCTGCCCATAGGGGCGCTGCAGGCCATGGTGCCCCCTTGTGTGGACGGCTCCCCATAGTGGCCTTTCCTCATCAGATTCTTCAGTGCCAAGCCGTGTTATCTAATGTCTGTGTGAATATGGGGGTGGGCGTTTGTCTGTGTGCGTTGGTGGGGAGGGGTGGGTCCGTATGGGGTGGGGGGAGGGGCAGTGGAGCTTTTTATTTTTTCTCATTGTTATTATTATGATTGTTGTTCTTCTTCTTATTATTACCTTTCTTTGTTTTGTTTTGTTTTATTTTGTTAAGCACTGTGGGTTGCACATGTTGTGTATGAGCAGTGCTATATAAATAAAGTTTATTGTTATTATTATTATTGTTATTATAGAAACATGAAGACACATCAAAGAGTAACATGAGGTTGTTGTTGTGACACTGGACGGTAGAGAGTCTGAATCCCCGTCCCAGGCGCAAATCCTCATGGAGGCTTCTGAGGAGGTCAAAGATGGCCAATCCGTCAATCCCAGCTCCATAACGGGGGTCTATGGAAGGAAGCCGCGAGCATTGCGCACTGATCCAGGATAGCTTTCACCTGGCTTGATGAATCCGTGTCTTCTCATCCTGGATGGCTTTTAGTGCGACCCATGAAGCCTGGACACACGTGTTGTGGATTGGTTGAACGCTGAAGGCTTAGTGACTCATCTTGGATGACGCAATCCTACTTAGGTGCAAGGGGGCCCAGACAGCAACATCATCAAGAGCCAGTAATGGACTCCACAGTGCAGCACTCGTTCGCTCGCCCTCCCTCTCCCATTTTATTCTGTAGTGTCAGATTCTGAAGTCGACGTTTCACTTTGATTTTCAGAGTGATGACACCCTGGAAAAACTCTCCATCATTATAAACTCTCCATCATTTATTCTCTATTCAGGTTGATTGACTGCAGTTTGTCAGAGCTCAGCTGTGATTGGCTGCTCTCAGCTCTGAAGTCCAACCCCTCCCACCTCAGAGAGCTGCACCTGAGTTGGAACCAGCTGCAGGATTCATCAGTGAAGGAACTGAGTGGTTTTCTGCAGAGTCCAGACTGTAAACTGTAAACTCTGAGGTCAGTACTGGTTTGGAACCAGTGGATGATGGTTTCAGCATCAAACACAGTTCATCACACATGTTGAATAAACATTGAACTGAAGGTTGATTCATCTCAAAATGACATCCAGAATATGAAAACTTCATTCTGTTCATGTTTGAAGTAAAAAAAAAAAAAAAAGAAAAAAAGAAAAAGGAAAAGGAAAAACAGGTCATCAGTGGTCATGTGACCAAACATCATTTCAACACACATTAGTTTTGGACTGAGGATTTAATTTCAAGGTGACATTTTCTGTAGTGTCAGATTCTGAAGTCGACGTTTCACTTTGATTTTCAGAGTGATGACACCCTGGAAAAACGCTCCATCATTATAAACTCTCCATCATTTATTCTCTATTCAGGTTGATTGACTGCAGTTTGTCAGAGCTCAGCTGTGATTGGCTGCTCTCAGCTCTGAAGTCCAACCCCTCCCACCTCAGAGAGCTGGACCTGAATATGAACCCCCTGAAGGAGTCATCAGTGAAGCCACTGATGGATCTTGTCTACAGCAGTGACCATCAACTGGAGAGTGTGAGGTTAGTACTGGTTTGGAAGCAGTGGATGATGGTTCCAGCACCAAAGCCAGTTGATCCCACAGCAGAGGTCCAGTGTTCCCAGTCACAGTGTGAGAGGAGGATGGTGACGTCCAGCTGCTCCTCATTCATCCAACATCTGCTGCCAAACTGCTTCTTCTCTCAGTTCACCAATCAATTATTGATCAGTTCATCTTCATCAGGCCTCAGTATCAGTCCAACACTCCATGGTCACATGACCTTCTGATGTTCCACACTTGACATGTGACTGAGAGTCTGCTTCTTCTCACCAGTCACTCCATCATCTTCATCAACAGTCAACGTCTCTGTGATGATGCGTTCAAGGACCGTGAGTCCTGACTCCTGCTGTCTCTTCTTATCTTTGCAGGTGGTGGTGAGGATGAGGAGAGTGAAGAGGAGCGCTCCATCTACTGGTGGCTGACAGAACTACAACCAGTGGAGCCAAACAGCAAGCTGCATGCACCAACACTGTGTGGGTGTGTCACGACCTTTGACCCCAGTGCAGCCTGGTGGCTGGCGGACTGCTTCTCCCTACAAGCTGCTGTGGTTACTGGGAGAGACGTCCCAGAAGCCACTGCTGGAGCTGAATCCTCAGTGGAAGAAGCAGGACTTGGAGCAGCTGCTCAGTGAAGGCAGCAGCAACACAACCACTGCTTCTGCTCTCATCATCCACGGCTGGAACATCTCAGCATGAAGGTTCCACACATCAACAACACACTGCTCTGCTCTCACTTCAGACTTCTATAACATCTTCATTTTGGAGGTGAAAAATACTTTTCAAGAGACTTTATTTCTGCTTCATGATCTTAAATGAGGAAATCATGTGGAAAAGATAAAGTGATTCACAACACCTGTGATGGGAACTCAAATCATTATTGAATTATAAGTAAGACAAAAGAAGTTTCCCTCAAAATAATTCATGGTTTTGATGCTTGCCAGATGTTTGTGTGGAGATTTCAGAAGGACGTCAATGAATCAGAAGGAAACCAGATCATTTATTTTATGTGATTATGTTATATCATCCAAACTTTGTTACAAGCTCAAACTATAATTATATTTCAATGATTCAATATTCTGACAATAAAAGCCATCACAACCTCTGACCTGTGTAACCTTGACCTCAACTGGCGTTTCATTTCTGCTGCTTTAACACTTTGATTATATATCTCCTGAAGTCCTGCCATGGGGATTCTCCGTATCTGAATAACTTGTGTACTCAAACCTTCTGTAGGCCATACCCACTTCTCCACTAGGTCTCAACATAAACCACATGAATCAATGAAAATAAATCTCACTTTTACAAACAAATCCAATTCAGTTCAAATATAATTTAAATAAAATAAATGTTACTTTATAATTAATCACCAACAGATAAATCAATGCTGGATATGAGGTGGTTTGCCCTCTCTGGGTCGGTGGGGAGGCCCTGCCTCAGGGGGAGGAGTTCCAGCATCTCGGGGTCTTGTTTAGGACGCCTCCCTGGGGAGGTGTTCCAGGCATGTCCCACCAGGAGGAGACCCTGCTGGAGGGACCAGGTCTCTGGGCTGGACTGGGAAGCCTTGGGGTCCCACTGGAGGAGCTGGAGGAGGTGACTGGGTCCAGGGAAGTCTAGGGGTCTCTGCTGAGGCTGCTGCCCCCGAGACCTGACTCCAGATACGGCAGTAGAAGATGGATGGATGGATGGATGGATGGATGGATGGATGGATGGATGGATGCCAGGTGATAGAACATTTCATAAAAACAGACTCTGCATTATAACTTCTATTACACTCTAAATAACTCACTCCAATATAACTGCACTCGTCCTTCTCTCACATTACATTGGATCACAATGACCAAACAACACAACAAAGACAATGATCCAACTGTACTGCCACTTCCAGACTCAGTGTAGGTCTGTAGGCCTCTTGGACCTTCATGTGAACCACTGCGTGTTGACTGGAGGTGAAACATGACTGACTGCTGTCCTCCTACCTGGACAATGCAATCTCACTTTCAATCTCACAGCCACTAAAAAACCTGATTGTGATTGAGAGGTCCTCAGCAGCCAATCACTGTTGGGAGTCCAGCCTTCAAACACTCCTCCTGAATCCACAGTCACATCTGTGAGCATCTGGAACTTTGGCCCTGATCCTCCACACCACACAACTTGGGATGACAGCGCCACCTACCTGGATCCTTTCAGCAGCCAGTCCATGCTCTGACCCGTTTCCACTGTGGCCTGTTGGCTCATCTGGACCGGAGTCTGGATCATCAGTGTTCAGGTTCATGGAATCTGTCAGAGTGCCGCCCTCCTGTGATGTAATGATAGAGAATCACTCTATTTATACTAATGTGCAGAACCACTAGAGTGTCATTTCTTCACTGCTGTCAGCAACAAGCATTTGGTGTCACACTGGTGTACAAAACTTATGGGCTAATTAATAAGAAATGACATATTTATGAATCACCCGCAATGCCCAGATTGTTGCTGCTTATCTGCTGATATGAGCCATCAACTGTTGCTATATAGAACCACGGGCAGGAAATTACAATTAGTGTAGAGTGTATTATAATTTAAAAGTTTACTAACGGTAGTTCTTTAAAGAATTTAGCAGGAATGGAACAGGCTAACGTGATGACGTCACCTGTAACACGGTAGGAGCTCAACCTGCTGTCACAGTGAAAACTCCGTGTTACGTCCCGTCTCGGGGGACCGAGACGCAACATGTGGGACACCTTCCCCCACTCCCAAGCCTCATTAATTTCTCACGGCAGTTGGCGGTTTTCAACAAAAACATTTATGAATCAGTAAATGAAAGAAACAAAACAACTTAACCGGTGGGCAGCAAAGGCTTCAGGGTGGGCCCAGGCCAAAATAATAAACCAAACTCCAACTAGCTCGCCTTAAGAACTAACTAAAGAAAGAAAGAGAAGCCAAATACAGAAAGGCTAACCTCCCTACATACTTAATAAACAGGAGAAAAGAGGGGACAAAGAAAATGGCAGCCCACCCCTACGGCTGCGTGCTCTAACACCATTTCAGAAGTGACTAACTGCAGACTTGGGAGCGGAGGAGGGATGACCGTCAGGCTGGCTCGACTGCTCCTCCTTCTCAGCCTTGGCGCGTCCAATCAGCAGCCGACATCCAGGACCGCACCTGCAAGGCGTCATCCACTCTCACACACACACACACAGACACAAACATAGAGGCACCTAGACCCACCCGTGGGTCATAACACCCCCTCCCTTAAGAACCAAACCCTATTAACATACCGACAAACAAAACTAAACAAGAAAACCCTCAGTTCCCCCGAAATAAGAATTTCGCAGCTAGTCCACATGTACACGTGATAATGCATCTGCCAACACAATATCAAGATCCCTAGATAGTAAGTTTGATAGATGGATAGAAATAGATAAATTAGTTAAAGTTACACACACACACACACACACACACACACATATATGTACATATATATATATATATACATATATATATATATATACATATATATATATATATATATATATATATATATATATATATATATATATATATATATATATATATACATATATATATATATATATATGCATTATATATTTTTTTATTAACCTCTTTCAATGAACTCCAAAACATACATGGTCAAAATCCATATTATTATTATGTTGTTGTTTTTTTTAAATGCTCATACAAAACAAAAAAAGTGGAGGGTGAGTAGTCTGAATTGGGTTCAGTGAAACTCACTCACTCACTCACTCACTCACTCACTCAATCGGCTTAGACCTTCCCCGAGGTGATTGGTGGAGTGACGCGGAACCAGCACGTGACCTCTACGATGAGCTTCCTCCCACTGAAATGCTAGAGGAGGACACGGATTAAATAGTATGGCTTGTCCACCAGAAGGCTGTATTATGGTGTACATAATATAAAACTTCGGCTCAGTTCTGCTTGTATTGCATTGTATTGGTTGGTGTTCCTGAAGTTTCATTTATCGTCCCTTTTTATTTTTTACATCCATGTTTGTGATGAAATAGTATTGTGAATCGCTAGCTCGCATTGCATGCTGGGAAACAGCGTCACTCAAGGAAGTTTTGGCTTCGCTGACACGGTCCTGAAGGGAAGTGGGTTTTAGTGCACTGGAACGGGATGAATGTGTTTAATCAAGCAGTACAAACCTGATTAATTGTCTTAATACTTCACTTCGAATGGCCATATTGTTTAGGATTAGAATTAGATGACAACTTCTTCACAATATTTGCAACTATTCAATTTGACCAGCAGGTGTCAGTAGAAGACGAAATTTCATGTTGACTATTTCCTAATGGAAGTGCTCTCTTTACGTTGGATTTTTCTCTTAATTATTTGAAGTGTAGGCCTGTATCTGCACACAATTTGCAATTCGTCCCAGCGCCCTGAGCTGTAAATTTGGACGGTGTAAAAGGAAAATGGCCAGCTGCAGCAGAAAAGTGGACCCATATATATATATGTGTGTGTGTATATATATATATATATATATACATATATATATATATATATATATATATATATATATATATATATATATATATATATATATATATGTATATATATATATATATATATAAATATATATATATCTGCCTTTGTTTGATTTTATCAGTAAAAGTGTGTTTACGTTAAGATGTTTTGCTGTATAGTTTTGTGTTTTCCAGCGCATAGGTTAGGGATAATTGGTGTGTGTGTGTGTGTGATGCAGACGTTTTGCCAGCAGCATCTCCCAGGATCTCCGGCGCGTCTGCAGTGCGTGCGCACTTTGAAGCGCATTTTCCGAGCGAGGCGTCTCCATCAGTTTACGCCAGGATTGCAAGCTCACGCGACAACCCCGGTAGTTTTGCGTGTAAAACAACAGCGAAACTCTTTTTCCTGTCCCTGTCTGGTCTTTATTTGATCTGAATGGTGCCGAAGCCGATACGTCACATTTACGTTTCACTGTAAAGCACAGCACATATAAGAACAAAATCCAGCACATCGTACATTATGATCAAAATCAACCAGATCCACCGTGTTTTCTAATCCTGCCTGAACGATTCTACCTGCTGTAATTGACCGGATCTCTCTCTCTCTCTCTCTCTCTCTCTCACACTCACTCTCTCTCTCCCTCTCTCTAATATATATATCTGCAATTTATATTTTAACGGTTTATATAGACCCCTCAGGCTCCATTCAAAATGGGGGTTATTGTAGGAGAGTTGCAGTCAATTGAGATTTGGAGAGAGTTTGGAT